>NC_064629.1:124417632-124720662 GCF_023864275.1 Schistocerca cancellata | reverse complement strand
CTCACGATTGCGCAATAAAATTAACTCTGGATACGCAACGTGGGGCATTTTATACAGTCAAAACTTTCGAAATGTGTCTTTTGTAAGCCAGCTTGGGCTCCCCCGAGAGCAATATCAGGAAGGTAGCTTGCGAGGCTCACGCTGTTTTATATTTTTTCTAGAAGTGGGAGCGCAGGAGGATCCATGAAATCACATGTCGGAATATTTGGAAGTGAATTCTCTCGGTGTCTTGAGGAGCACTCCCTAGCTAGGAACCTGAGATGCGAGATAAAGACATTCCCGCTAGGCTGGTCAAAGCAGCTCCACGGAGATGTAAGAAGCTGCCCCTGCCATTTGCTACTAG
Source organism: Schistocerca cancellata (assembly GCF_023864275.1). NCBI lineage: Eukaryota > Metazoa > Arthropoda > Insecta > Orthoptera > Acrididae > Schistocerca > Schistocerca cancellata. The sequence continues at coordinate 124,720,319 of NC_064629.1, read as the reverse complement.
CTCCCGCGTGACCTACCTGCGAGGAAACCGCAACCACGCTACTCGCTTCCCTCTTCCGTAGCGGACGTGCTTGTTTCTTCCAAAAGCGTCGCATCTGAATAGCTTCCACAGTCTGACATTTCAAAATAGTGTTAGCACGAGAGACTGCTAATCGGTGCCTTCATTTCAGCTGTGCTGTTATAAATTTAGCATCTATCACATTTCATCCTTCGTCACTGAACAAGACTGTTAGTCCATAATGAGAAAAACTATGGGGAGTGTGATAAGATTTAGTCGGGGAGCTGATTACAGTTGGTAAGCTACAAAATAATTGTAGGAATACTTGTGAGATCCTGTTGAAGATCTTTTGAAGGAGAATAAATGAGTGGCAAGCAAGTGACTGATACATAGTACTTCGGAACTTCAGTATCGAAATTAGGTCCGCCGTTCCACACTAAGATCGTTGCTCAACGGCAGCGGTGCTTTGTCAGAAGAGACTTCATCTACATATACATACATACTCCGCAAGCCACCGTACGGTGCATGGCGGAGGGTAATCCTTACCACTACTACTCCTTTCGTGTTCCAGTTGCAAATACAGTGAGGGAAAAATAGCTGTCTACGTGCCTCTGCACGAGACCTAATTACCGATCGAGGTGGAGCAGCGATTAGCACACTGGACTCGCAGTCGAGAGGGCGGCGGTTCAAACCCGCGTCGGCCATCCTGATTTAGGTTTTCTGTGATTTCCCTAAATCGTTTCAAGCCAATGCCGGGATGGTTCCATTGAAAGGGCACGGCCAACTTCCTTTCACATCCTTCCGTAATCCAATTAGACCGATGACGTCGCTGTTTGGTCCCCTCCAATCAACCAATCAATGAGCCCTAATTTCTCTTATCTTCGTGGTAATTACGTGAAATATACGTTGGTGGCAGCAGAATCGTTCTTCAGTCACCTTCAAATGCCAGTTCTCTAAATTTTCTCAATAACGTTCCTCGAAAAGAACGTTGCCTTCCCTCCACGGATTCCTATTTGAGTTCCTGAAGCATCTCTGTAATACTTGCATGTTGCTGAGCCTACCTGAGTTCCTGAAGCATCTCTGTAATACTTGCATGTTGCTGAGCCTACCAGTAACAAGTCAAGCAGCCAACTTCTGAATTGCTTCGATGTCTTCCTTCAATCCGACCTGTAGTGGGTCCCAGATACTCTAACAGTACTCAAGAACGGGCCGCAACACTTTCCTAAAATTCTCTCAGTAAACTATAATCGACTATTCACCTTCCCTAGTACAATGTTCACATGCTCGTTCCATTACATATCACTTTGCAACGTTACGCCTACATATTTAACCAATGTGACTGCGTCGAGCAGCACATTAGTAATGCTGTATTCGAAAAAAAAAACATGTTTGGGGTTTCCAGCAGACGCTAATATCCTAGCAGAACAACAGTGGTGCATTGCCAGAAGAGAGTACATGTCCCAGGTTTCCTGTAAACACAGTTGTGCTGCGGTACAGATAAAAGGTGTATTAGTGGTATGCGATTGACATAGAGAGGCAACTGGAAACGTACTCCAGAGATGAAGCATGCAGGAAAATACAACTCTTGCGGGCAAAATGTCTAAATTGCACGCAGATTGACCGTGAAGTTGTGGCGGTATATGGACGAAATGCGATGTCGCGTCCAGCCGTCGTGAAATTGTGCCAACAATTTGACCAAAATGGCACACACGTGAGTGTTGCTGGTCGGAAAGTTCAGATCTTGATCCATGAGATTTCCATATTTTTGACAAGTTGAAAAGACATCTGGGGGCAAAGAGATTTTCCAACGATAAGGACATTCAAGCAGTGGTTCTCGAGCGGCTCCTTGACCACGGACCAAATTTCTGTCGTCGAGGAGTTGAAAGTTCTGGCTGCTGTTTACCTATGTGGGGAAGCAAACACTTATCGATATGTCTAGTGTGGAGAGTGAGACCTAGATATGAGTACGTAGGGCAAATCGTCGATTTTTTCGGATAGAAATCGTGTGAAATTGTTCAAATACCTTATCAGAAAATTACCTTTAGCATTTAATAAGAGAACTGACTCTAAAAAGACACATGTTTCATCTCCTGTTTACAAACAGATTCGAACATCTCGACTTACTTAAACGTAGAACAGGAAATTAGTGACCTCAAGACAATTTTAGCGACATTGAATGCGGCAGTAAATATAAATGTAAAGAAAGCAAGGAAAATATTATTGCTTAGCAAGTGACACAAAACAGATTTCAGATTACATAAGATGCCAACATAAAACCTGTATCTCCGAGACTGAAAATGTTGGGTATAAGTAGATAAAGAGTATTTACAATACGTCTTACAAGGTAGATGAGTGTGTGTGGAGAAAACTTGTGAATAATGGGAAGAACATTCCATTGATCGGCAGCCACTTATAAAGTTGCTTAGAAAGCAGAGTGGGTTTCACTGCAAATTTAAACACAGCCAAATACTCATAGACAAGCAAAAACTGAACGAAGTCGAATTCAGCGAAAAGAGAGCCTTGTGTGAGGCGTTCAACAAAATCGAAAGTAAAATTCTATCTGTAAATCTGACAGGTAACCCTAAGGCGTTTTGGTGTTACGTTACATCAGTAGACGGATCACAGCCATCAGTCCAGACACTGTTGTCATAATGGCATCGAAAAGGAGGTTGACCGAGGGAAAGTACAAATTCTAAAGTATTTTTCCCAAAATTGTTTCAGAAGATGATACTACAGTTCTTCCTTTACACTGTCATACAAATGTGAAAATCTCAGATGTTCGAAATAATTGAACGCGCATAGAAAATCAACTGAAATTGTTTAATAGCGGAAAGGCTACTGGACCCTGGGATATCTGTAGTATAGCAACAGGCATTCCAGCACATCGCTCTGTCCTGTGTTCGAATCGAGAGGTCGTGGCTTCAGGACCCTGTGAGGGCATTTTTACCAATATTTGTGGGCTGCCTAGACAAAGGGGCAATGACGTACTCAACCCTTGACACCGCTGATGTCAAGTGTATCATGAGACAAGCCAATCCCCTTCCCTCTTCCTACCCCTCTTCTCCCGTACTTCTCCAATTCACCTTAGTGTAGTATCATTATAATGAGGCAGTCGACTGTGTAAAAATGGCGTCAAGTTCGAGGAAATGCATTAAAATATTATAATTATGAAAACTGTTGCTATTCAGCACATGCACAAACAAACACACACACACACACACACACACACACACACACACACACACACACACACACACACACTGCATAACGTCTGATCGATCTCTCGCCTCATCCAATCAGAGCCCAGTATTTTAGCTACCATCAAAATTAAAGAGTCAATTACATTGTAGCCCCATCTGGGCTGTACTCAAAAGTATCCGAAGTACCAGAATTATTTATAAAAATAGATCATGGATTTAAAAAATTGCGTAAAATGACGAAACTACTGTGAACTATGTTTTCATTACTGCCTTCAAACAATGGACTGGCTCACCAGCCGCATCGGCAAAATTCATTGACATCTCTTTCGAATTTTAGAACAAGTATATAACGTACTCTCCATAAAAAGTTAAAAACCCAAATTTGCTTATCCAGTGTACTTAACGAATTCATAATAAACAGTTATCAAACATGAGTTTCACTTTAAATACTATTCTGCAAAACGTCGAAAAGGCAAAATACGATCAACTGATGTTTTTATGCGCCTGTTCATTGTCTTCAACTGATAGCTGCACTGGCAAAACGTTTCGACAGTTGTTTCACAGTGTAAAACACAACAGAGCCTCAAGTTAATTATTTACAGTATTTGTGGTGCTTGTCAAAAAGCATGATATTTTTTCCAAGTCTGCAAAAATGTGTCAGCAACACAAAAAAGTGCAATATTTACGTCAAATTGCTGTCAAAAACATGCCTGCGAACTCTAAAGTAAGTAGCCCAGTGCTATATTCACACCTAAACCCATGTATCGTGCTAAAAGGGAGGGCGACTTGTTATCGTATATGAAAACGAGTATGAAACATACCGTCGATAAATAGTTAAAAATGAACTTTTGATCATGTAGTGTAATTAAGAAATTACTAATATGTGGTTGTCGAACATGATTTTGCTTTAAATACTATTCCGCAAAACTTCAAAAACTGGAAATAAAATAAACTACTGATTCAAGCTGCTGTTCCTTGTCAGAACCAAAAGGCGGTGGCATTCGTAGTTCCATCTGTGTACCACGTTCAGTTTATGATATAACAGAGCCTAAAATTAAATATTTTTCACGTCTATGATGGTAATTTGTGGTAAGGTCTTACGGGACCAAACTGCTGAGGTCATCGGTCCCTAAGCTTAGACACCACTTAATCACTTAATCTAACTTAAACTAACTTACGCTAAGGACAACACGCACACCCACGGCCGAGGGAGGACTCGAACCTCCGACGTGGGAGCCACGCGAACCGTGACAAGACGCCCTAGACCGCGCGGCTCACATCTATGATGCTTGTCAAGTGTCACAACGTTCTTTCTCTGTCTAAAATGTCTACGAAAACACGCCGGCAACGCAAAAAAGTGCAGTGTTTAAGTCAACTATCACAATTTTGTTTTCCAATTACCAACAAATCCGTCTAATTAATGCCTGAAACATGACTGTGAACTCCAAAGCAAGTACTCCAATGTAATTTCCTTGTCTATATAGTTACAAGTTACTTGATAAACTAACAGTTGCCATCACAAAAAGTCTAAAAGATCGACATCGTAAAACTAACCTGACCAGACTTGTAACCACTGAAAATACGTATTAGCTAATTGTACACTATGCAGGAAAGCCCAAAAACAAACAGTAAGTCTGAATTACTGGAAGAATGTAATTAATGAGACATAGTCTTAGTGTAAGTCACAATACACCCTCAAACTAAGTATCACACCATCTTGTTTGGAGAGGTTTCAACTCTGTCTTTGTCTTTGGTTGTGATAAGTGTCTACGCTTATGAGAAGTTCTCGCTGTGTATTACGAAAAAATATGTACTTTAACTATTACATCACAATAAAATCGTCAAAACACCGTCACAATGCCTTCCTAATGGCATGTGACAGTTTTTTTCACATCGTATATTTTATTAGATGTTGGTGGTATCTGATAGTTTATAATACGAAATACAATCCATAAACGTTTAGACAGCCTAGGTAGCACAGTACAGATTGGTAAATATTGCAACCTCCGTCGAAAGATATTGTTGTAGATAACCTCTAGTAAGTCTGAGTCATTTTAATTAAAGCAATAATTGTCAATCAGTGTCACTGATAATATTTTTCTAGTTTATAACATGATGCGTTATCTTTGACTCTCCTAAAATGGTGCTTGAAACAAAAATGAACTGTGGAAATATTCAATGTCAGGGTGTATCGTGACTTACACTAAGAGTATGTCTAAATAATTACAGTCTTCCAGTAAATCAGACTGCCTGTTTGTTTGTTTCTGTGCTCGCTTGCTTAGTATATTATTTCAGCTAATACGCATTTTCTGCAGTTGTGACCGCGGTCAGGCTAGTTTTATAACATAGATCTTTTAGATCTAACCTGTAATGTTGACTGTTAGTTCATCATGTTATTTGTAACTATTTAGACATGGAAAAGCATTGGAGTACTTACTTTAGAGTTAACAATTATGTTTTAAACTTTCATTAGACGGATATGTGTGTACGTGGGAAATAAGATTTTTATGCTTGATGTAAACATTGTACTTTTTGAATTTCTTACGTATTTTTTCACACATTTTAGACTTGGAAAGGACATTGAGACACTTGACAAGGATTGTTGAAGTGGAAAATATTTAATGTACACATATTTCAAATATACTCCTTCTCATGAACAATAAGAAGTATTCCTCCCTTTTTAGCAGGCCACATATGTTTGGACATGAAAATAGCATTGTGATACTTGACATTTCACAAGTATTTTTTTGACACCAATTTGACATAATTATTGCACTTTCTTTCGTTGCTGTTTCTTTTTGTTTGCGGGCTTGGAAAGAATGTTGTGACATTTGATAAGCGTCATAGATGTGCTAAATAATTAATTTGAGGCTCTGTTGTCTTACACTAAGGGACACCTCCCGAACTTTAAACGTTTTACCGTCTGTGGACGAAAACAAGCACCAGGAGCATAAAAGCAGTAGTCGGTTGTATATCGCGTTTTTGAAGTTTTGCAGAATAGTATTTGAAGTAAAACTCACGTCTGACAACTATGTATTACTTATTCGTTAACTATATTGGATAAGCAGATGTGGTTTTTTAACTATTTATGGAAAGTATGTTATATACTCGTTCTAACAGTTGCTGGAGAATGATACATAGGTTTCATTGAAATTTACCATGTGGCTGGTGAGCCAGTCCATAAACGATATCTTTAGTGTGAGACGTAATTTTTGATAAATAATTCAGATCGTTCGAATACTTTTGAATACAGCCCAGATGGGGCTACAGTGTAATTGGCTTTTTCGTTTACGGTGTCTAAAGTACTAGCCTCTGATTGGAGGGGAGGAGCGGGAGATGGTACATTACGCAGTGTGTGTGTGTGTGTGTGTGTGTGTGTGTGTGTGTGTGTGCGTGTGTGTGCGCGCATGCTCAATAGCAACATACAATATTATATTTTTTTACTGCATATCTTCGAACTTGGCGCTGTTTATATGCAACTGACTGCCTCATGATGTTACTCCCTGAGATTGGCTGATGAGGAGGGGGAGGGGGAGGGGGAGGAGACGGGTTGGGAGGGTGAAGGCGATGGCTTGTCACATTGTGCACCTAACGTCAGTTTTATCGGAAGGTTCAGTAGTGATTTTAAGTGGCCGCCATATTGGATTGTGACGTCAGTGCCCCTTCATCTAGGCAACGTGCAAATATTGACCAAATTCCCCTCACCGGATCCTAAAGCCAGGACCTGTAGATCTATATCCATGGGTGACGGGTGTACTGGAATGTTTATAGCGATACTACTGACGCCTATAAATTCTACGAACAATATGCGAAAGAAATTGCTCCTCTTCTAGCGGCAGCGTACCATAGGTTGTTGGAGGAGCGCAGCTATCATTGGGAAAATGCGTAAGTCATTGTGTTTACAAGAATAGTCACCGATAAGACGCACAAAACTATGGGCCTATATCGCTGATGTCAGTATGTTTTAGAATTATGGGACACGCATTATGCTCGCGCATTATGACGTTTGTGGAGACCAACTTCTTCTCTGTAGGAATCAACGTGGACTCATGAAACAATGGTCATGTGAAACCCAAATTCCTGTGTTCGTCCACGGAACCCAGAAGGCAGTAGACACCGGTGTCCAGGTTGATACCGTGTTCCCTGACATCCAGAAGGCCCTCGAACAGTTCTGCACTGTCATTTAAAGAGCAGAATATGAGCTTGCGGAATAGCAGACCAGTTTTGTGACTGGATCAGAATTTCGAGCCAATAGAACACAGCATGTCATTCTCAACGGAGAGGAGTTTTCAGGCTTATAAGTTAATTCGGTCTTACCCCAAGGGAGTGTGATAAGACTATTATTTATTATAGTATGCATAAACAATCTAGTGGATAATATCGGAAGCTCCGTGAGGGTTTTCGTGGATGATACTGCTGCGGCAGAGGATTTTCATCTTTTGCAGTTCGGTCATTACCTCACGTCCTTTTTATCCGTTTGCTCTAGAAGACTTGCAGAGGGCCAGTTATTTTTTCACCCTCTTAGGCCATAAACTTTCTGGATGATTTTGCCTTTCTTGGTGCAGAACCACCGAATTCGAAAGAGTGCTGTGCTTTCTGTTACATGCAGAAAAGTCGCAGCGCTACAAAAGCCGCAGAGGATCGTTGTTTGGTACAGAGACTGGCAACTGACCCTTAACATAACCAAATCTAGCGTAGACAGGCGGAACGACCCGTTATTTTACGATTGTACAACTGCAGAACAATCACTGGAAGTTGTCATATCCATTAAATTTCTGGGAGTATGGATAAGGAGCGATTTACAGTGGAATGACCACATGAAACTAGTCGCCGTTAAGGCAGATGGTAAACAGATTCACTGGAAAAAAAAGCTCAGGAATTGTAGATCACCCACGAACGACGTAATCCTCATTCGAACTCCAATATTCCTTCCCAGTCTGTGATCCACACTGGAAAGAATTTGTAGAAGAAATAGAGTAGATCCAAAGAAGGTCACAGATTCATTTGGTAAGTGCGAAAGCATTACGGAGATGATCATCCAATTCCAGTGGCGTACGCTACAAGAGTGGTTATTGTGGATTACGGCATGGTTTAGTTTTAAAATTGCAAGAGCGTATGGTCTTAGAAGAGTCAACATATATATTGTTTCCTCTCACATGTGTCTTGTGAAAACTCCATGAAAGTAAAATTACAGAGAGTCGAGCTCACATGGAGGCTTACCAACAACAGTTCACGACGGGAAGATGTAAGGGGAGGATAGGGAGGTGGGATTGGGTGGGGGGACTGTTAATGGCTTACAAAGTACCCTCCGCCACGCACTGCTAGATGGCTTGCAGAGTATAGATGTAGATGTAGACGCAGCAGTTATGCTGAACTGAAGAGGTTAGCAAGCGAGAGGCGTGGAGAGATGCATCAAACTAGCCTTCGGAATGATGACAAAACCAACAATAATAACAGGTATATTGCCAATTTTATGCTATGGCGCTAAGTATTCTTAAAGGAAAATACCAAGATCAGTCGTATTTTTCGTTATTACTCACACTCGAGTAGTAGTGACTTGTATTAGAAACCCTGTCGCCAGCAGACTACATATCCCCGGTCTATAGACAATGGAGTAGTTCTCTTTCATGACCCACTCAGCTATTTATGATATGCTGAAATGGCCTGTGAACGAGAGGAAAATTGCACCATTATACTTCAGCCTGGGAAAGTGTTGTGGCAGTTTCACCGAACTGGAAGTCTGAAGAGTCATATTATTCGTATCGGAAAAATCTCCATAACTTTTACAGTGCGGTATTTAACAGAGGAAATGGCCAGTCAGGTTAATCTTCAGAATGTGCATTAAAATTTCCTCCTTTTTTTCTACATCGAGTGTGTTGAAATGTATTCTCACTATGTTAAATTTACAAATTTATAGTTTTCTTCCAGAACGTTCCTTATAATAAATTACATCTCACTTTTGAGGTTTTTAACATTTCTGTTCTAGAATTACCCTTGGTTTTTAGTAGTATGCGGGTGTTTTTGTGGTACCATAGTCTTTGGCAGCCACACACGGCAAGGTGGCTTCTGGAGCGTAAATGTAAGTTCAAATGTGAAACACGACTAGCTGATAAAGTTAAGCAATTTCATCTAAGTCGCTGACGCATGTAGCTGTACAAATTCTTTGAATCAACAAGTGATTTGTATATATAATATAGTTATACACCGGTATTGTGGTATTCCAATACGAAATTAATCACTCTGGAAAGAGATCTTTATTGGTTCACTCGGTTACACCCATTTCAGTTTCTTTTCGCATACCTTACTTTATTAACGCAATTTAAGAACTGCAGCATATTAGAAAATGATCCAATATTAATGTGCATAATTGAGGGCATAAAGGATAACACAACATAACTCTTATATTTAAAACATAAGTTTTAAAATTTGGGAGATTTTTCTCGGAATATTTAAGAAACATGAGAGTACAGAAAGATATATACGTTTCCCATATGACAGGCAGAGAAAGTTGTCAGATCGCTTCATACTACACCAATATCAATATAGAGATTCAAGGTGCATAAACAGAGAGGCGGGAGAAAAAATTGTGCAGGTATTGACGCAAATTTTCGTTTACTCTCTGGCCGTAATACTAGTAGCTTTAGCTGGCGCAGATTCGAATACGGATATACACGTATGAGTTACATACAAATACGGAACATCTGCTACGTTCGGTGCCGGCTCCTTCGTCTAGAGAGGTTCTAGGCTGAGCGACACGTTAACGTGCAAAGCATTCATACATTCAGAATATGAAAGAAAGTCCTGAATGCAAACTCCTTCACCGAAACGAGTGCTAATAAACGCGTTAAAAGAAGACGTGTTAAAAATTGTAGAAAAGATTCATAAAGAAATAACTCATTTTAGTTGACTCGATTGTGTATTGTGGATGAACAGATCTAATTATTTTTTCTTAGACTTTCCCGGCGATTTGATGACATCTCGTGGAAATCGGGTTTTCTGTCGGATATCAACGTCTTCCAAACACGATATTTCGATCTCATTACTTGACGTCTTCATCAGGTGTTCCCAGAGACTGGCTGCTTGGTGGCACGGGTCGCATATTTATGCCTGCCCGGTGCGTGGTGTTCTGTTTGCCATGCCCTCGTCGGTCCGCGCCCGCGAGTCGCGCTATCCTGCCGCTCTAGGTGTTCCCTATTCCGTCCGCGCCCACTCTGGCCGCCTCCAACTGCGGTCGTGGCCTCCTGGTGTTCCCTTCTCGGTCCGCACCCGCGAGTGGCGCTCACCTGCCGCTCTGGACGTTCCCTATTCCGTCCGCGCCCGCTCTGGCCGTCTCCGACTGCGGCTGAGGCTTCCTGATGACCCCTTCTTGGTTCGTGCCCGCAGTGTGCGGCTGTTTGAGGCTCGTTGTTGGTGTTGGAAACGTATTTTCTCCGGTATTGCTTCAGCAGTTCAAATGCCGGGTTCCATGCAGTGCTTAGCTGGTATCCTGCTTCCCAGTTAATCAGGTTTTGTGCCATCTTTATCTCTATAGATTCAGTGATGACACTATCTCAGAACCTGGTGGTCTGGACCATGACTTTGGTGTTCTCATGATCCATGGAATGTTCCAACTCTACGCAGTGTTCAGCTATTGCTGATCTTGTGGCCTGCCTTAGCCTGGTATGTCCCTGGTGTTCCTTACATCTGATTTCCACCATTCTAGTTGTTTGGCCAATGTAGGACATACCGCATTCACAAGGAATATTGTAAATACCAGGCTTCCTTAATCCCAGGTCATCTTTGACTGTTCCAAGTAAAGCCCTGATTTTGCTAGGTGGGCAGAAGACACTCTTGATGTTATGTTTCATTAGTATTCTGCTGATCTTGGCAGAAACAGGCCCGGCATACGGTAAAAATGCCACCTTCTCGATTTCTTCTTCTTGCTCATTCTCCGGTGTATCCTGACGTCTGGTGGGATGTAGAGCTCTGCGGATGTCCCTGGATGAGAATCCGTTGTTAGCAAACACTTTTTGAAGATGTTCAAGTTCCCCTGCCAGGCTGTCAGAGTCAGACAGTGTCTTGGCTCGCTGTACGAGTGTTCTAAGCACCCCGGTCTTTTGTGCTGGGTGGTGGCATCTGTCGGCCTGTAGGTATAATTCTGTGTGTGTTGGCTTTCGGTACACACTGTGGCTGAAGGTGCCATCCGCCTTCTTCTTCACCAGGACATCCAGAAACGGAAGCTGACCGTCCTTTTCTAGCTCCGTGGTGAATTTAATATTCGGATGCCTTGAGTTCAGGTGGTCCAGAAAGTCTTCCAGTTTTTCGCGACCGTGGGGCCAAATGACAAATGTGTCATCAACGTATCTCAGGAAGCATGTTGGCTGGTAAGTGGCATTGTAAGAGCCTCGTCCTCGAACTTCTCCATGAACAGGTTGGCCACTACTGGTGACAAGGGGCTACCCATCGCCACCCCTTCAGTCTGTTCATAGAATTGACCTCCACATAGGAAGTAAGTCAATGTTAGAATATGCTTAAACAGATCCAGCACAGCTCCATCAAACTTCTCACTGATTAAGTCAAGCGTGTCCTTAAGGGGCACTCTGGTGAACAGGGACACCACGTCAAAACTCACCATTAAGTCTGCATCTGAGACACGTAGGTTTTTAAGACGTTCCACAAAGTCCCGTGAGTTGCAGATGTGGTGTGCACACTTCCCCTCATATGGTGCCAACATTTTCTTGAGATATGTTGCAGCTGGGTAGGTGGCTGCCCCAATATTGCTCACAATGGGTCGTAGTGGTACACCCTCTTTGTGGATTTTAGGTAGTCCATAGAGTCTGGGTGGTACTGGTGCCTTGGATTTCAGTTGTTTGATAACTTTCTCAGGCCAGCCAGTTTCCTTCAGCAGAGACTTGGTTTTTCTGTCCACCCTGTCAGTTGGATCCTGCTCTAGTGGTTTGTAAGCCAGGTCCTCCAGAAGTCGCCGGATCTTCAGATCATAGTCACCTTTCTGTAGTATGACTGTGGAGTTCCCTTTGTCTGCTGGTAATACCACTATGTCGTCATCTTCTCGTAATCTCCTGAGGGCCATCATCTCGTCTCTTGAGATGTTAGACTTAGGCGGCCTGGCTCTGGTAAGGGCTCTGCATGTCTCTCTCCGAATCTCTTCAGCCGTAGTTGAGGGTAGTGTGTTGACGACTTGTTCCACAGAGCTGATGAAATTGGCTACCGGTAGATCTCTAGGAGTGACAGCGAAATTTAGGCCCCTGCCAAGAACCTTCAGGGTAGCTTCATCCAGTGTTCTGTCACTCAAATTTACAACCTTGCGAGTGTCATGAGTTTGTTGCACTCTCCAGTTCAGGCGTTCAAATTTTGCCAATTGCCGGGCTGTAGCATTGTTCTTAACGCATGCTGCTAGTGACCAGGACACTCCATCAATTCTGTCCCAATCCTCTTGCGCTAGTTTGGCAGCCATGTACAGATGTAGATGTAACAGCTCCCTCAAACCTCGGCGCTAAGCAATATACATTGCTGGAGAAATGCAGAGCTCTCAAGGACAATCTTATTTTATTTAGAACCAAGATAACAGGTAGTTCATTTTGTAGGAGTGTATCATAAATTCCGACGAAATGAAACACACACGTCAGAGAAACAGGTGTCCAAAAAGTCGCATCGTTCCCACCCTCTGTCGGCAACGAAGACGAGTATTCTCACTTGCAGACGATCACAAAAGTGCCAAATGGCATCCAGCAATAGATTATCCCAACCATCTTGCGCCTTTTGTTGCAATTCGGCAAGGTTTCTTGCATGCCCTTGAGAACGAGTAAACTCATCATATCGTATACTTGTTCAACTGGCGAGAGATCTGGTGATCTTGCTGGCCACGGCAGTTGTACATCACGAAGAGCAAGTTGTGTCGCAGCAGGCGTATGCGGACGTACAGTGCTCTGGTGAAAAGCACATTACCCTCCTGTCCAAGAAATGGCAGTAGCACGGAGATGCAGCCCGTGCAACGTAGCGGGCACTGGTTACTTTACCCGCAGAAACACCTAATGTGACTGCAACTTGTGCCCCTTCTACTCCCACATAAAGCGTGGGATGGGAAGTGAGTGTCGTGGGCGAATGCACTCGAATAAGAAGGTCTACGCCAATACACTGTATGTTCTTCACTCGCACGCGGATAGAACCTTCTCTCATCACTGAAGGCAACAGAGAACCATTCCACGCTCCAGACGACTCTGTCGAGACACCAGTGTAGTCATGACTGGTGGTGTTGTGGTATCAATGATAGCCTAGACACATTCGAGCGTGTTTTTAGTTTGCTGCAAGTAGACGGTTCCCAATGGTCCGTGATGACACAGCTGTTGCAACACTTGCCCAGATTTCGCCCCAAGACGATGTCTGTCCGACCACTGCTGCTCACACATTGTGTCGATCTGGATGTGCGTCTGTACTACATTCGACGCGCCTCAGTGTCAATATAAATACTAACAAAGATAGACGTGCTGACAGTTCGTGTTGCTCCAGACGTCCTCCTACTACTCATGTGGAGACTCATATTGCTCAGCTCAGTAAGCAGTACGTCTATCAAAAAAAAAATGTTCAAATGTGTGTGAAATCTTATGGGACTTAACTGCAAGGGTCATCAGTCCCTAAGCTTACATACTACTTAACCTAAATTATCCTAAGGACAAACACACACACACCCATGCCCGAGGGAGGACTCGAACCTCCGCCGGGACTAGCCCCACTGTCCATGACTGCAGCGCCTGAGACCGCTCGGCTAATCCCGAGCGGCAGTACGTCTATCCTCCCGGGCGCTAGCCGCTTGGGGTTTTTGACTTCCTGCTCGGCCTTGTGTGTGGGTCACAACGTTTCTATATTCTGTAACTCTTCCTCTCAGACCGAGAAGAAGAGTTACAGGGTGTTTCAAAAATGACCGGTATATTTGAAACGGCAATAAAAACTAAACGAGCAGCGATAGAAACACACCGTTTGTTGCAATATGCGTGGGACAACAGTACATTTTCAGGCAGACAAACTTTCGAAATTACAGTAGTTACAATTTTCAACAACAGATGGCGCTGCGGTCTGGGAAACTCTATAGTACGATATTTTCCACATATCCACCATGCGTAGCAATAATATGGCGTAGTCTCTGAATGAAATTACCCGAAACCTTTGACAACGTGTCTGGCGGAATGGCTTCACATGCAGATGAGATGTACTGCTTCAGCTGTTCAATTGTTTCTGCATTCTGGCGGTACACCTGGTCTTTCAAGTGTCCCCACAGAAAGAAGTCACAGGGGTTCATGTCTGGCGAATAGGGAGGCCAATCCACGCCGCCTCCTGTATGTTTCAGATAGCCCAAAGCAATCACACGATCATCGAAATATTCATTCAGGAACTTAAAGACGTCGGGCGTGCGATGTGGCCGGGCGCCATCTTGCATAAACCACGAGGTGTTCGCAGTGTCGTCTAAGGCAGTTTGTACCGCCACAAATTCACGAAGAATGTCCAGATAGCATGATGCAGTAATCGTTTCGGATCTGAAAAATGGGCCAATGATTCCTTTGGAAGAAATGGCGGCCCAGACCAGTACTTTTTGAGGATGCAGGGACGATCGGACTGCAACATGGGGCTTTTCGGTTCCCCATATGCGCCAGTTCTGTTTATTGACGAAGCCATCCAGGTAAAAATAAGCTTCGTCAGTAAACCAAATGCTGCCCACATGCATATCGCCGTCATCAATCCTGTGCACTATATCGTTAGCGAATGTCTCTCGTGCAGCAATGGTAGCGGCGCTGAGGGGTTGCCGCGTTTGAATTTTGTATGGATAGAGGTGTAAACTCTGGCGCATGAGACGATACGTGGACGTTGGCGTCATTTGGACCGCAGCTGCAACACGGCGAACGGAAACCCGAGGCCGCTGTTGGATCACCTGCTGCACTAGCTGCGCGTTGCCCTCTGTGGTTGCCGTACGCGGTCGCCCTACCTTTCCAGCACATTCATCCGTCACGTTCCCAGTCCGTTGAAATTTTTCAAACAGATCCTTTATTGTATCGCTTTTCGGTCCTTTGGTTACATTAAACCTCCGTTGAAAACTTCGTCTTGTTGCAACAACACTGTGTTCTAGGCGGTGGAATTCCAACACCAGAAAAATCCTCTGTTCTAAGGAATAAACCATGTTGTCTACAGCACACTAGCGCGTTGTGAACAGCACACGCTTACAGCAGAAAGACGACGTACAGAATGGCGCACCCACAGACTGCATTGTCTTCTACATCTTTCACATCACTTGCAGCGCCATCTGTCGTTGAAAATTGTAACTACTGTAATTTCGAAAGTTTGTCCGCCTGAAAATGTACTGTTGACCCAAGCATATTGCAACAAACTGTGTATTTCTATCGCTGCTCGTTTAGTTTTTATTGCCGTTTCAAATATACCGGTCATTTTTGAAACACCCTGTACATTGGTAAAGGAAATTATCTGAGAATGAAGATTTGTAGACTCACACTCCGCTGCCGGTATAACATTCTCGCAATTTCTAATTCGCGACCACGACAGGCGGGCCAGTTTTATTCGCACTTGGACATCTGACATCGTAGTGAAATAATAGCTCTAGGCTCTGAAAAGGATTTCTACTTTTAGTAGCGATCTGCATGACATGTAGAAAATGGTTGATAATTT
This sequence comes from Schistocerca cancellata, assembly GCF_023864275.1. Taxonomy (NCBI): domain Eukaryota; kingdom Metazoa; phylum Arthropoda; class Insecta; order Orthoptera; family Acrididae; genus Schistocerca; species Schistocerca cancellata. Next base: position 124,704,453 of record NC_064629.1, on the reverse strand, counting down.
TTCGTCGGCAATTAATATTCCGGAAAGCGTTACAAGCACTTACAGAAACTGGAATCTCACGTTCGTCAGCAGTGAAAATGGTGATTGTTGCATTTAAAATAAACAAATGTACACCACTTCCAATTGGTTCAAATGGCTCTGAGCACTATGGGACTTAACTGCTGTGGTCATCAGTCCCCTAGAACTTAGAACTACTACCTAACCTAGGGACATCATACACACCCATGCCCGAGGCAGGATTCGAATCTGCGACCGTAGCAGCAGCGCGGCTCCGGACTGGAGAGCCTAGAACCGCACGGCCACCGCGGCCGGCTCATTTCCAATTAATGCAACTATTTGTAACTAAAAACTACAAATTCATCTACACTGAAGCGCCAAAGAAACTGGTATAGGCATGCGTTTAAAATAGAGAGATATGTAAACAGGAAGAATATGGCGCTGCAGTCAGCAACGCCTGTATAAGACAAGTGTCTGGCGCAGTTGTTAGATCGGTTGCTGCTGCTACAATGGCAGGTTATCAAGATTTAAGTAAGTTTGAACGTGGTGTCATAGTCTGTGCACGAGCGATGGGACACAGCATTTCCGAGGTAGCGATGAAATAAGGATTTTCCCGAACGACCATTTCACGAGTGTGCCGTGAATACCAGGAATATGGTAAAACATCAAAACCTCCGAGATCGCTGCGGTCGGTAAAAGATCCTGCAAGAACGGACCAACATTGACTGAAGAGAATCGTTCAACGTGACAGAAGTGCAATCCTTCCACAAATTGCTGCAGATTTCAATGCTGGGACATCAACAAGTGTCAGCCTCGCGAACCATTCAAGGAACATCTTCGATATGCGCTTTCGGAGCCTAAGGCCCACTCGTGTACCCTTGATGACTGCACGATCAAGCCTTTACGTCTCACGTGGGCCTGTCAACACCGACATTGGACTGCTGATGACTGGAAACACGTTGCCTGATCGGACGAGTCTCGTTTCAAATTGTATCGAGCTGATGGACGTGCACGGATATGAAGACAACCTCATGAACCATGGACCCTGCATGTCAGCAGGGGACTGGTGGAGGTTCTGTAATGGTGTGGAGCATGTGCAGTTGGAGTGATATGGGACGCCTGATACGTCTCTGACAGGTGACACGTAAGCATCCTGTCTGATCACTTGCACCCAGTCATGTCCAGTTTGCATTCCGACGGACTTGGGCAATTATAGCAGGACAATGCGACACCGCACACGTCCAGAATTGCTGCAGAGTGGTTCCAGGGACACTATTCTGAGTTTAAACAGTTCCGCTGGCCACAAAACTCACAGATATGAACATTATTGAGCATATCTGGGACGCATTGCAACGTGCTATTCACAAGAGATCTCCACCCCGTCGCAGTCTTACGGATTTATGGTCAACCCTGCAGGATTCATGGTCAGTTCCCTCCAGCCCTACTTCAGACATTAGTCGAGTCCATGTTATGTCGTGTTACGGCACTTTTGCACGCCCTACACCAGGGCTTCACAACATATCTGCTCGCGGAGCAAGCTGTAAGCAGCAAGGCGCGAGCACGCTACCCCCACTACCGGACCAGAGCGGAGAGTGGGGAAAGTCACGTGAGGCACACAACAGCTGCCGCCAAGTCAACTTAAATCCGCGGCCACCTGCGGGGATATCACTCACGAATTATTGCTGCGACAAATGAAACAAATAAAGGAGAATGTACACATGCCACATAATTTTATTAGATTAGTGGATGTCTCTACATTCGCAATAATTTGTGAACTGTTACACAATAAAAGGTGTCACTGAAGTGTGGGATTCTCCGTTATCTTGCACTTTTTGCCCTTTACAATTGCGTCTATGTTCGGAGTAATTGTTCTTGTGCATTTTAGGCGCAGCGTGCAGTTTAAATTTCGATCAGACAATGCGTTTCTCAGGCGCCTCTTGTTACATTTCATTGCAGAGAACAGTTGTTCACAAACATACGTGGAACCGAACATTGATATTATTGTAGCCGCCAGTTTGTGCAAACGAGGAAATCTATCCTGAGGGAAGTGTCTGTAGAATTCCAAAATGTTTTTCTTGTTCTGAAATTTGTCTCTGTATTCTCTGTCACACTGCAGGTCAATAATTTCTTGCTGCAGCTCAGGACGAATCTCTTAAATATTCGCTGAATATGGAGAGAACAGATCAAAATCACTGTCTAGTGCTGTCAGAACTTGAAAGCGCTGATCAATTAAACTATGTGAATAACGTTCACAGTCTTTGTGAACATCTTGCATGGATGATAATTTAGGAAAATGAGCTAGGTTTCCTGTTTCCAGCTGACTCACCCAAAGTGTCAATTTCATTTTAAAAGCTCGTATTCGATCTATGAAATGAGTAATTAGCAGAAAATGGCTCTGAGCACTATGGGACTTAACATCTATGGTCATCAGTCCCCTAGAACTTAGAACTACTTAAACCTAACTAGCCTAAGGACAGCACACAACACCCAGCCATCACGAGGCAGAGAAAATCCCTGACCCCGCCGGGAATCGAACCCGGGAACCCGGGCGTGGGAAGCGAGAACGCTACCGCACGACCACGAGATGCGGGCTAATTAGCAGATCTTTACCTTGTAGTAAAATGTTCAAAGCATTCAGATGGCTAGTTAAATCTGCTAAGAACGCGAGATCACATTCAAACGTGCGCGCGCATTTCCCCTCCCTCCCTTCCCTCCCCTCCCGCCCTACTCCGAGACCTTGCACCTGCTCGCGAGCACGACGCTAGTACTCGCGCTCAAAACCAGCCAGTTGTTAAGCCCTGCCCTACACGATATTAGGCAGGTGTACCAATTTCTTTGGCTCTTCAGTGTATAAGCAATGGCCAAGGCAGCAGAGAGTAGGATCGCTGAAGAAGAAGGAAAAAAAGAGTGTATAAAAACAAGTGACAAACATCTTGAAACAATTGAGAGATAACACTTTGTTGATTTTTATTGGAATTACTGATTTGTGGTAAGTTTGATTTCTCTGGTCATACGTATAAAAGGCCATTCGATTACAGATTCCGAATAGCATTTATAATACAAAATATATGCAGATTTATATATCATTTGATGTATCGTTTCAATTCGCATGAATGCTGTGGGATACCGACCACCGCGAGCAGCAATATCGCGCAACGGTAAACGCAGTCTCGAGAGAACACCTCCCAGCCGCTGTGGAATTCCAACAACTGCAGGAAGGATAACACGAGATTCTCACAAACAGCCAACATTAAAGTACGACTTCTGAAGGATGAAACACGCTGCGTTATCTTTCCTTACACAAAGAATATAGGTGATGTTACTCCTATCTATTTTAGCTGAAATGTAGATCATTTGCATATCCAAGTATGTAGTACACTTCATGCCGATTTGTTGATTGCACCTACCGTTTTCATGATAGTGCAATTCTAACGGCCAGTGTTGTTGATTATCTGCAAGAGAAGTCCAGTCAGCTTGCTCTTTATAAATCGTCAAATGCTGTGGATGAACTCCCGTTAACGATAAACGATCCAACAAAAAGAATTCTACACTGAAGCGCCAAAAAACTGGTATAGGCATGCATATTCAAATACAGAGATATGTAAACAGGCAGAATACGGCGCTTCGGTTGGCAACGCCCGTGTGAGACAAGTGTCTGGCACAGTTGTTAGATCGGTTACTGCTGCTACAATGACAGGTTATCAAGATTTAAGTGAGTTTGTACTTGGTGTTATAGTTGAGGCACTGCATCTCCGAGGTAGCAATGAAGTGGGAATTTTCCTGTACGACCATTTCACGAGTGTACCGTGAATATCAAGGATCCGGTAAATCATCAAATCTCCGACATCGCTGCGGCTGGAAAAAAGATCCTGCAAGAATGGGACCAATGACGACTGAACAGAATCGTTCAGTTTGACAGAAGTGCAGTCCCTTCTCAGAATGCTACAGATATCAATGCTGGGCCATTAACAACTGTCAGCGTGCGAACCATTCAACGAAACATCTTCCACATGGGCTTTCCGAGCCGCAAGCCCACTAGTGTACGCATGATGACGGCACGACACAAGGCTTTACGCCTCACCTGGGCTCGTCAACACCGACATTGGTCTGTTGATAACTGGAAACATGTCGCCTGGTCGCACGAGTCTCGTTTCAAATTGTATCGAGAGCGGGTGGACGTGTACGGGTATGGAGACGACTTCATGACTCCATGGACCCTGCATGTCAGCAGGGGTCTGTTCAAGCTGGTGGAGGCTCTGTAATGGTGTGTGCAGTTGGAGTGATATGGGAGCCCTGATAGTCTAGATGCGTCTCTACAGGTGACACGTACTTTAGCACGCTGCCTGATCACCTGCATTCATTCATGGCCGTTGTGCATTCCGACAGACTTGGACAATTCCAGCAAGACAATGCGACACCGCACACGTCCAGAAATGCTCCAGGAACGCTCTGCTGAGTTTAAACACTTCCGTTGCCCACCAGACTCCCCAGACATGAACATGCCTTGCAACGTGCTGTTCAGAAGAGGTCTCCACCCCCTCATACTCTTACGGATTTATGGACAGCCCTGCAGGATTCATGGTGTCAATTCCCTGCAGCACTACTTCAGATATTAGTCAAGTCCATGCCACGTCGTGTTGCGGCACTTCTGCGTGCTCGTGGGAGGCCTACAAGATATTAGGCAGGTGTGCCAGTTTCTTTGACTCTTCAGTGTATGATGACTTGGTACTCAAGTTTATTAGTTTGAAAGAAATGAAAACGCCACGTCTACTTGAAAAAACGGATTGAACAGAACATTGAGTAGATCAAGCTGACTACTTACTCAAGTTTCTGCACAACATGTATCACCGTAACACGATTTAATTGATAACAACACCGTCTTTGGGTCGGACTGAGAAATGTTTTCAGTACTCTCGTAGGTACACTTTGTGAGGTTTTCCTTTATGTTACTTTTAGGTAGGCGAGTGATGTGTCGTGTTGTCTGCCGTTGCACCCTGTTACTCGGTGAAACGTAGCACGGGCGCGCAGTGGAGCAGCGAGCAGCTAACGAGAACAATGTGTGGCGCGAGGCGTTATCTCGGACGTTAAGTGCTGTCGTGGCGCAGGACTGCTGGTGTCAGATTACAACTGGACCTGCCGCTACGCGCACCAGATTTGCTGCTTCCATTCGCGGTGGACGTTGATAGCGGCTCTCCTTCACCACTAGATATGAAAGGACAAATATGTATTGTAAAAATGTGTACGTTACGTTTATTACTTCTTTTATGAGACTTGTGTTGGGAAACATAATTTTCAAAAGAAAAAAATATGTATATGCATTGTTGAGCAAATACAAAGACGGGTCTCTTTACATGGATAAAACCCATTAATTTCTCTATGTGACGAGTGTTCTAAAAGATCCCGACCAGGAAAAAACAACATTTAAAATAAAAGTATTTATATTTTTCAATATAGTCCCATGTAAATAAATTTAACCTGTTTTACAACTAGGCAATACCCCCAACACAGAAAGATCCACCGAACAATGCAAAGTAAGGCCCTTTCTCAACTTTAACCTTATCATCTGATGATAATCTTTGTCCATTCAGTAAATTCCTCCGATTTGGCAACGAAAAATAATAGCTGACAAGGAAAGTAAATATGGAGGACGCGGAGGCTGTTCATCGAGATGATCAAGCAGTTTTACAATAATGATCCGAGACCTGTGTGAAGGCACATTAACGTATTGGAAGAGGACGCCCTTCTTCGTAAAATGTCAAGGTTTATTCTGAATAGTATATTTCATTGCGTGCGGTAGTGAACCGTAATAATCCTCGGCAATGTTTCTGTCCTCGTAAATGTACCATGACAGACGAGAATCCCAGGAAACGGTGGCCTTGGTTTTTTCTATATAAGCAACAGTTTTTTCCCTACTTTAGAGCACTTTAATTTTTCTGGCCGACTCTTTTGTCTTCTCCTTCTTCTTTACCATATTACAACTAAATCATATTTCATTTACTATGACGAAACACTTGAGAAAGTCACTGGTCTATGTTTAATCAACGCAAAACATACCTAAGCAAAATTCATTCTAACTCGGTTTCAACTGACTGTTAACAGATGTGGCCTCTGTCAAACGGAGAGTTTTGTTTCACTCTAAGCCTCGCGAAGAATTTGGTGGATGCCGCCTATTGAGACCTTTGCAGTGTCAACGAGTTCGCACACTTTCAGTCTGGGACGACTGATTACAACGATGAGAAATTTTATCACAACCTCGTCGATCGTAAAGTGTTTTGGACATCCGGAACGGTCATTTCCAGTGTCAGAATCATTTCAAGTAGAATCATACTCCCCTTATGTTGTTCGTTGATACTGAACGTTTTAAAACGAAGAGTCCATACACTGTTCGTAATTCAATTGTACCTGTGTTTTACTTTGGTCACTAAGATGCAGCCACGTCCACCACCACCCATAATGATGCAGCCCAGTCTGCAGCCCATGACGATGGTGCAACCATATTGCAGCCCACAGCAGCAATCTGATCCATTGCTACACATGATATGCCTGCAGATGGCTGTGCACCAATAGCCAGGTCAATCGACATCTGCGACAGCACATCATCATGAAGAAGCAGCAGTCGCATTTGCTGTCCACCAACGTCTGTGGTGCAGTCCAAGCTGTCGATGACACAGGCCGCTCCATGGTAGAGAATCATCATTTGAGCCCATTTGTTATGGTATGATCCATGCTCTCTGTGGCCTAGCCCATCTCGTGAACCTCACACCCATAAGAGATAGCTGTGATACCGTGTTGGGTCTAGCAGCAGCAGCGCTTCTATCCACACTGTTGCGAATCACCAATTAGGTCCTGTGACCACACTGAATTACTAAGTGATCGTTGACGCATGTGGGGACAGAATATCACTTGCCCATATCTATAATTCAAATGCAGGCTACTGTGACCCTGCCACTTTCCTTAATGCTTGTCAAACAGTTCTGGAATGGGAGCTCCCCTGATACGTCAACGATCTGATGTATCCTGCCGTTAAATGCAAAGCAGTTCTGTACTAGGAACTGATGCACCCCAAAAGGGGACGGTAGTGTTGAGTAACATCCAAATTTGGAGAAGAACTGGCGTGATATCATGGGGTTAGTCGATTGTAGAGATGTTCAAAACTTTTACCAAGAGCAACATACTGGGCCATTTTTCCGAAATACAGGACAGGGAGTCTGGTAAGACGCTCAGCTGTTTACTCCACCTTGATTTGTGCTCACATGTCTTTCATCCACTTATTGAGGGATGCAGTTTCATATCTCTTCTGAAAGATTTATTGCTAAAACAAGCGCTTATTAATGTTCATAATCAGGATAAGAAGAATGTATATTGCTTTCCATGGCAGCTTCTATCTAGTGATAGAAATTATGCTAATGATGCATGAAATATAAGATACAATACATCTGGTGTTTCCAGGCATTATAATTTCCAAGGCATCTCATTCCCTGTAAAACTCCAGGGTATTCCAAAATTCGAGAGGGAGAAACTCAGTTATTCGATTCACATATACACCTTGGGAGTTGATTAGCTAGAAGATGAAGACAAGCATGAGCACACTGTGCAGAATAAAGAAAACAAGTACTGGAGTTCCAGTACAGCACTCGTGGCTGCCGCATCGCGGTCGCGAGGTGGGGCCGGGCAGTTCCAGATAAGTTTTATAGTCTGACGATAATTTATGGATTTGTAGTTATCCCGATTGAAACCTTGGTAAATTCTAGGTAAACGGTGCAGCTGAGGCTGCTGATTATTGAAATTAAAATTAATATTTATACAGTTGCTGACAGGGCCGCGAGGCAGATGTTATATACATAATATTATATATATTCAGGAAGACCTCCTCAGCCGGCATTCTCCAGCAACCTTGTGAAAATTCAAGTAATATTTCATATATTTCACTGATCTCATCGCCTACGTCATCTCTGTTATATTGTACTACACTTTATACATACTTGGTCCAGCATGAAAAAAATATCTCCTGGTTTTATCATAAGTTTTACGTGGAAACTAGGGACAATTGACATAAAATATGGTTATCTGGTTTTTGATGCACGACGCCTAAAAACAATAACCTTAATTTGTTGCCGCTTTTTCCCCATCTTTAAACCAGTTTTGGTATCTCGCTTCTTCAGTCACTGATGCATACCGTCTTTCAGAGTCTCGACAGTCTGGAAATGGTACTCCCTAGTGCCCGGGAGAGGCACCAATAGAAGGTTGTTGAGTATATATCGTCGATGTGGCTAAAGCCACCGGTGAATATTTACAGTTTCCTCCGTAACGTTCTAATGCTAAGACAAGTTAGAATATTAGAAGGTTGTCTGTGCAGAAATTAACGCCACCGATGATTTCGAACTTGTCACAGTTAAATAAATGCTTTTGCGGCTTACCGAAATTCTAAAAAGAGTTTCACATGTGATATCCACGTCCTATTAGAGCTATATTTATGAAAACAGTTGCCACAATACACTACAGTATGCAGGAGCGAATACAAAGGTAATGGAGGTAATGGAGCTGGACTCGGCACTAACTCAGGGTATTCGTACAGGACACACGTTTCGGCTGCGCTGATCCCCGTAATATCGCGTGAGATCATAAAACATGACGTAAGTGCAGTCAACGGATAGGTAACGACAAAATACGGAAGTATACAGTACCTCACCCACGCTCCATCCGCCCTCCTTCCACTTTTCCTCTTTGTGTCTTTCCTCCTAGACGTCTCCAAAAAAAAAAAAAAAAAAAAAAAAAAAAAAAAATAAAAAAAAAATCACCTGTCTCTCGCACTCTGGCGTCTCTCCCCACTTTCATTCCTATTTGCACTCAATCCCTCTCCATCTTTGCCACTCTCCGTTCCCACACTCTTTCTCTCTTTCCATCTATTTCTATGTCTCTATATCGCTCTGCCTCTATGATTCCTGTACACTAACATACACACGCACGAAACTTGGAAAACATTAACTGGATGCTTAAATGTAGCCTTTATGATTTACCTTAATAGGAATATAATAGTTAGTTGTTATTTCACAAGTTTATTAGATTAAATACCTAAAGACAATTTATTTCTCTACTAGGCCCACGGTAGACGCCGTTGGCTTAGTGTGGCTGTAAAATGTTTTTTCATTCCAATGGAAAGAGATATACAATGCTAAGACACCAAATTTGATTTTGTAGGAGCACTTTATATAACTGAGCAAATTCTCAATCTCCAACGCTCTCGATGTAGACAGAGTGCAGAAGTCTAGCCTCCCTCGCCCTCCAGCATCGTGGAATCCCCTAAATCCTGGTCTCATATTACTGGGACTTCGCAGCGAGGGGGAACCTGATGGCAGTTTTATGAGACGATTTACCTGTCAATGTGGACATTATGGAAACTATGTCAGCCCCCGTGGTAGAGGTTCTATTGCATTCCTCACCTATACAGACGGAAGGAGAAAAAGCGCAACTTTACAAAACTCTTATGCAGTAGCTTCGGTTATAATTGATTTTTACACCATACGAGTATTCACAGAAATTGGATAATAGACACTGAGGACAATGATTTATTGGTTTTTCAAATTCATTCTTAGTTTTATATCGTATTTTGCTCTGTAGAGAGAAAGACAATTCCGTTCGGATTAGTTGTCACCGAGTGAGAATAATTAATATCTTTTAAGAATCCTGTGGGGAACAGAAAGATGCATGGGAGAGAGGGCTGTAACAGGAACTTGTCCAGCGTCAAATAATTTTCTCCCAGGCACTTATTTTCTTTATATATCATTATTTTAAAAAAAGATTTCCGAAGGAACAGCTACGTAACGATTTTTGTGTTTAAAATTATTCGGACATCTGAACTATCAGAAAATATCATAGCTCCCACATGATAATTCGCTAGGATGCTCTGTTGTCATCGTCAATAGAATGGTAAGAGAGTTCTGGCCAGATCACATCTGGTGTCATGTTACACATCCGGTTGTCAAAGTTACCCACTTGGGCTCCCTGATGCCCTCAACTCGGGAACTGATCAAGGTTACCCAGGGGAAACACCCAGGTAGTTGCGCCACGTGGAATGAAAATGGCGGTAGCTCTGAGCCCCTCCCCTTCTCTCACTCTTCCCCTCCCCTCCACTGCCCTCTGGAACGATGAGGATCAAGCACCCCTTCCATACCTTCATCTTTCATAACTGTGTCACTTTAGTGGGTGGGCTTCAGTCAGGAGCTGAGCAGCATAATTAGAGATTGTAGGATGTGCCTATTTGATAATAACAAATTACGTTAAATCATCTCACTTTAGTTCTAATTGTTAATACTAATTTAATATTGCGTCATTCGGGGCACCAGGAGAGACCATACCCAGGCAGACGCGTAAGTACTGTCATTCTTCCACAATATTATGTATTTTTCCATATTTTACACATTTTCGCCAATTTTATGTATTTCTCACCAATTGTTTCATCCCAAATTTTCCACAGTTTTATATATTTTGTCCAGTTAAACAAGATTCACTCCACTGTTGCCGACGTGTCGTCGACGTCACGAAGCTCTCAGGCAATCACAAGGCAGTCTGTGGCTGAATGAGTTGTCACTGATATTGAAGCAAACCTCCCGAACTCTATCTTTTATAACTGGGACACTCTGGAGCTGAGCAGTATAGGGAGGGGTAGTAGGTTGTGTCTATTTGTTAATAACAAATTATATTACTCGAGGCCTATTTATCACTAACAGTTTAATATTTCATGACAGGAGATAACAGCAGACACCACACTCAGGCAGAGATTTAAGAACCCTCATCATTCCATATTTTCCACATTTTATCAGCTACTTGAGTTATGTGCGAACGTCATGATGTCGTGACATCGTATCGCAGTGTCTCAACGTTTTACGACGTCGCGTCAACATCACATCGCGTCGCATCGACGTCATGATGCTTTCAGACAATCACAGTGCAGTATGGGCCTGAATTGTTTATCATTGCTAAGCCAACACTCCATTAATACTATGTGTAACATCATAGTGTATGTCTTAGAAACGAACCAGTTGGTAGCAATAATGACGTCACATTATGTAAATGATGTCATAGGGGGTTCTATAAGCAATACCCATTTATAATCAAGAAATAACATAGCACGACAGATAAACCCCTGCCCAAGCACCACTACATCACTAGATTGTGTGAAGTCATAGTAACATTCTGATGCCTCGAACCAAAGATACTGTGTGTGTGTGTCACAGAGCTACAAAATACGCACCTAGAGATCGAGTCGACCAGTAATTGAAGCCACACCAGCGATAATCAAGTCGCCAGCAGGGACAACCACCCGCCAAACTCTGACATGTGGGTGCACAGCAGCAAACTCCGATGCCTGGACTATGATCATCTACACACTACTATCGAATACAGCAGTTGCGGAGAACGTTGCATTATAATTGACGTAATCATCTCCAGTCCACCCTGGTGGCTGACACCACTGCTACATCAGTTCTGGCCGGGCCGCGCGGTATTAGCCGAGCGGTCTGGGGCGCTGCAGTCACAGACTGTGTGGCTGGTCCCGGCGGAGGTTCGAGTCCTCCCTCGGGCATGGGTGTGTGTGTCTGTCCTTAGGATAGTTTAGGTTACGTAGTGCGTAAGCTTAGGGACTGATGACCTTAGCAGTTAAGTCCCATAAGATTTCACACACATTTGAATACTTTTAGTTTTGGCCGACGGATTTCCCATCCGCGCTAATAACGGGAAACAGATCCCAACACGTTGGTAGAAATGTTACAGAAATATCACACTTACATATTACGAGGAAACCCTCCCCCCTGCCCCCTCCCCGCACTGGATAACGCCAGTACGGTATGGAACTCCTCGAGCGGTCAGCCGTCAGAGAATCCCAGATTGTGATTGAGATAGGTCCACATCTCTGCCCAGCACTACGCCAGACCATCTCCCCATGCGTGGTAGAGAAACCTACACCATGTATGTGTAATCATCTCGAATCTGGTAGCTGTCACAAAAAGACAATCATGCAGGGAGGTGGAGTACCGCCTATAAAAGCCAGTTGTAGCTCCCGGGCACCTACACACTCACCAGTAGAAATCCGTGGACGTCTTTGCGGATAAATGTTGCTAACAATGTAAAGCACTCCCCTCCCCTCTCGTTCACGCTTTCTCTGAGGATCAATAAGATACAAGATCCCCCTCCTCCCCTAACCATCATGCATTTTAAAACCAGCATGGGTGACCCCTCATTTTCGGCCAGGTTGCACTCCCTGGTGGAATGAAGACATGTAGTTATAATAACAAAATATAAAAAAATAAACCCTACAATATTATAAGTTTGTTGCGAAACTAAAAGACTCGTAAATACAATCCTGCAAGAACACTGACTGCTGATGAGGTCCAGCACGATTGCTAGGCAGAATATAAAGACCTGCAGCTCACGGCATGTTGGTGTGCGACGTCACTATAAGACCCGTAAATACGTGCGGAAATAATCTGAAGTATATAAGTCATCGCTACACAAACGATACTGAGCAGTGGCCACAGGGCATCAAAAATAAACTCTACCTACATACAAAGTCAGTTCACGAACCTACCCAGCTGTACGATAAAAAATGCGACCTTACAGACTGAGCACCGCCTGTCGATAAGAATATTCTCCAAAGACCAATTAACCTACCACCGATGTGATTGAAACTGTGAACAACACACGAGCAGTGACTGGTGGAAAAACAGCCTGCACATACCTGATAACGGTACAGTCATAGCCATACTTACGGCGAGATGCTGCGCGTCTCTGTCGACGCCAGTGATCCAGGGCCGCGGGCGGTCAATCCTGCACAAGTCAGACCTGGAATAACAGCCGGCATGATGCCCATCACCCATCCCGCGAATTCTAGAGGACTCTTCCTCATTGGCTCCAAGCAACAGTGGGAAAAATCAGCCTATGCAAACTAATAAACGGAGGGAATCACCGACCTGTGTATCTCTCCAGTTAACGGGCAGAAAATTCCTCTCTCCAACTGCGGTTGGGGCATCCAGAAGACTTGGGTTGATTTGGGGGAAGAAACCAAACAGTGAGGTCCCTGTCAAAGGAACCATACCAGCATTTGCCTCAAGCGATTTAGCGAAATCACGGAAAACCTAAATCAGGATGGCCAGACGCAGGATTGAACCGTCGTCCTGCCGAATGAGAGTCCAGTGTGGTAACCACTGAACCACCTCGCTCGGTCATCCAGAAGACTGAAGCAGTAATGCAGTCGTTACAAAACCATATCTGAGTACCCTTACCTGGCAACGGTGTCTGTAATGCCAGAGGCCGTTTTAATAACGCGCGCCAACATTCGAAATGCGAAGCAGCTAGGGGTACCTATATCAGTAAAAACGTTCTAATATTATTTTTTTACACGTCTATGAGCTGCTAGATTTCCCCATGTTATGTTACAGGGTGTTTCAAAAATGACCGGTATATTTGAAACGGCAATAAAAACTAAACGAGCAGCGATAGAAATACACCGTTTGTTACATTATGCTTGGGACAACAGTACATTTTCAGGCGGACAAACTTTCGAAATTACAGTAGTTACAATTTTCAACAACAGATGGCGCTGCAAGTGATGTGAACGATATAGAAGACAACGCAGTCTGTGGATGCGCCATTCTGTACGTCGTCTTTCTGCTGTAAGCGTGTGCTGTTCACAACGTGCAAGTGTGCTGTAGACAACATGGTTTATTCCTTAGAACAGAGGATTTTTCTGGTGTTGGAATTCCACCGCCTAGAACACAGTGTTGTTGCAACAAGACGAAGTTTTCAACGGAGGTTTAATGTAACCAAAGGACCGAAAAGCGATACAATAAAGGATCTGTTTGAAAAATTTCAACGGACTGGGAACGTGACGGATGAACGTGCTGGAAAGGTAGGGCGACCGCGTACGGCAACCACAGAGGGCAACGCGCAGCTAGTGCAGCAGGTGATCCAACAGCGGCCTCGGGTTTCCGTTCGCCGTGTTGCAGCTGCGGTCCAAATGACGCCAACGTCCACGTATCGTCTCATGCGCCAGAGTTTACACCTCTATCCATACAAAATTCAAACGCGGCAACCCCTCAGCGCCGCTACCATTGCTGCACGAGAGACATTCGCTAACGATATAGTGCACAGGATTGATGACGGCGATATGCATGTGGGCAGCATTTGGTTTACTGACGAAGCTTATTTTTACCTGGACGGCTTCGTCAATAAACAGAACTGGCGCATATGGGGAACCGAAAAGCCCCATGTTGCAGTCCCATCATCCCTGCATCCTCAAAAAGTACTGGTCTGGGCCGCCATTTCTTCCAAAGGAATCATTGGCCCATTTTTCAGATCCGAAACGATTACTGCATCACGCTATCTGGACATTCTTCGTGAATTTGTGGCGGTACAAACTGCCTTAGACGACACTGCGAACACCTCGTGGTTTATGCAAGATGGTGCCCGGCCACATCGCACGGCCGACGTCTTTAATTTCCTGAATGAATATTTCGATGATCGTGTGATTGCTTTGGGCTATCCGAAACATACAGGAGGCGGCGTGGATTGGCCTCCCTATTCGCCAGACATGAACCCCTGTGACTTCTTTCTGTGGGGACACTTGAAAGACCAGGTGTACCGCCAGAATGCAGAAACAATTGAACAGCTGAAGCAGTACATCTCATCTGCATGTGAAGCCATTCCGCCAGACACGTTGTCAAAGGTTTCGGGTAATTTCATTCAGAGACTACGCCATATTATTGCTACGCATGGTGGATATGTGGAAAATATCGTACTATAGAGGTTCCCAGACCGCAGCGCGATCTGTTGTTGAAAATTGTAACTACTGTAATTTCGAAAGTTTGTCTGCCTGAAAATGTACTGTTGTCCCACGCATATTGCAACAAACGGTGTATTTCTATCGCTGCTCGTTTAGTTTTTATTGCCGTTTCAACTATACATGTCATTTTTGAAACACCCTGTATGTTATGTTATGTTAACCGGGGACCTAGAAACGACGGAGAGGCTCCGTCCCCGCCGCAGCCGCAGTGGTCCACAACGCCACGACGACTACCGCAGTCCACTTCACACTTCCGCCGCCCCACACCGAACCCAGGGTTATTGTGCGGTTCGGCCTACGGTGAACCCCCCAGGGAACGTCTCACACCGGACGAGTGTAACCTCTATGTTTGTGTGGTAGAGTAACGGTGGTGTACAGTCTTATTAACAAAAAAGTATTATTTAGTAGCAAAAACATACCCTACTTGTACTGGTTAGAATAACATCATCAGCTCTATAGTGCTGGACGTTAAGATTTTACCACGAATCTACCTATCGCTCGGTTCCCAATTATCGTTAGAGCTCCGACAACATCCCTCTCATGTCATTATCGACGATAATATCAGCGTCAAGTTCAGTGTCTGATGTTTCTGAGAGAGGCCAAGGCTGTATAAAGGATATTATAAAACCTTTTTATCATTCTCTTCTAAGATAGTAAGTGCGACACCTCGTTTGAAAAAAAGAATTCTCATAATCCGTACATGTAATATACTCCTCTTCTAGGACTCTGCTTGATAATTTGTTTTGGGATCGTACGTTAAAGATAGAGCGTATGATAGCTATATTCCACACCTGATATGCCTGGTATGGGCGCCGGACTGACGAGCGAATCCCGTAATGTTGGTTTATAAGCTTGCTGGCCACAATTCGTAGCAGTGAATCTTTGATTGCTGTAATACACACCTTTCTAATTACAAGAATTTTCCCAAAAATCCAATGACGCAGTGCCGGACTTTGTACCAGTAACTTCAGTCAGCACACTAGTATTACGTAATCTCAAATCGGACTACACTCTTTTCGTGAGAAACACTATTGAGGAGTGACATTTGCAGCCAGTGTACACCTTGTGTGTTATAAGAGAAATTAGGGATCGATAGACGTGTTCCTCTATAGCATCATTTCATTTTTGTGAGAGGTACAAGATGTGTGTGTGTGTGTGTGTGTGTTTGAAGTTTACGGGCGCTAAACAGCGTGGTCATCAGCGCCCAAGGTACAAGATACCATATGCTGTGGGTGTCATGGGAAGAGTGACGTCGATTTCAAGTGATCCTGTTATAAGTGACCTAGAGTTTGGAAAAGCATTAAAAAAACTCAATGAATCTGTGTGTAATATTTGTTCGGAAATATACTCGACTTTCAGTAAAATTGGCTTCTATCGAACTAGTTCTTACGATAATTGTATATTAACGATTTTAATAGGTCTGCTCAATGCATATTGCCTGCTTTATGTATCAGGAAACTATAATTTCTTCTTTATTTCTGCCAGCAAGGCAGATATTTAGTTGCTCTGTACATTCTCATATTTAGGGTCTCTAGAATTTTCCACATTCTTAATGCTATCAAAAACCACTGAGTAGGTATTTTAGCCCATACTGGTTTGATTACAATGAATAGTCAGTCGTCTAACCTACATATAGTCCACAGTAGAAGTGTCAGCATCGCTGTTTGGTGGCTCATCTAACCGATTTCCGGGTTAAATAATTGAAACTATAGAAATATAGAGCACAGCATTATAACAAATTTATATGGAATGTGTGCACAGCCAGACACGTCAACTGTATTTACTTTAATTCTCCAGAAGATGTCGATTTAGACCTCACATCAGTCAGCTGTAGTATTCGTAAAAGTGTCAGACAGACAGTGGATTGTGTCAGTATGGTGATATGAACACCAACAGTTTTATTTATACAAATTATGATTATTCACTGTAGTAGCAAAAAATCATTGGGTAAAGACCATGATCGTAACACTTCCAATTACACGATCTTCTAAATGTGATTGAACTCGCACTATACTGTGTGCAGCGTGATGTGGATACGCCATGTCCATGGTCTGGGAGGGGGGCCGAGGTCCAGTAGCAACGTCAAGTAAGATGCATAGTGCTAGCCTGCACACCAAAAACGTGTACTTAGCGGTGAATATTTATTAAAGTAGTAGCCCAGATGTCGATACAAATGCGAGATGCAGCTCCCAAGCCTAACAGCTATATGGAAGGTTGCAATAATGCAACCGTAGCATGGAAGGTTGTCATGATACGTGAATGATTTCGATATCTTGTTAAGTAGAGCTAACACGTGTATTTTGATATAGTAATATGCATAATCTACACTTAGGTTCTCAGCCCAGTACATTTATTTTTATACGAGCACATACCGACTGCACGAGTTTGCATAATAGATTTCGAAGTTAAATAATAAAAATTATCGACGCATGGATAGTATTCTACACATGTCAAACACAGTTAGTCAATTACCTATACTGTAACAAAAACATATGAGTAAAGACTCCAGGCGACAGCAATTTCGGTCATAACCTGTGCTATTGAAAATACACTCTTTTACATGAATACCCCAAGGTCAGCGGTAGGGTGAAGGCGATTTTATTTTCTGCATGCATAGTAATGGAGAAGATTCCTGTAAAAGACACCCAGGCTACTTTACAGCAAGAGAGTAACTACTTATATTTTTAAATAATAATAATAATAATAATAAAGTATGAAGGTAAAATGCATAAGAGTGGACGGCTCGAAAACTCGCAGGCAGGCAGGCAGCCAGATATAGCTCTCTCAATAACCCCGACGATTGACGCCTGAAATTCGTCAGCTTTGCTAGTCAGAAGATCTGACCTTCCACAGTCTATGCCTACTTGTGATGCCTGCAAGAAGTCCCATCCGAGAATAAGTTATTGTTGTATAACGGAGCATAGTCTACTCTAACTTACAACGATAAGCATCTGACATTACAGAAAAGGAAGCCTCCGAGACGACTACAGCCTAGCCAGGTTGTCCGTCGATGACGTCAGTGAGATTTCCTGATATCTTAGTGACTGTCGTCACCTGTGGTGGCCGGTCTCAACTCCAGGGATTGTCGCCTGGCTTAGTTTCCCTGGAGTCGGTGGCTAAACGAGCGGCTGGATCCTCTGTATGGCGACGGTAAACATCTACGGCTTCTGGGGGAGCGACCACGTCCGAGAGACGGCGCTGGATTTCGTCCTACAGGTACACTACAGTCATCTGCAATTGTCTGGCGTAAAGAGGACTGTTGTAATGGTTGACATCTGGCGGCGTAGTAGTAGTAGTCGAAAATTCACCTCATTTCTCTGCAGTAGTGTTCTACGTGTCCAGGGCGTCCACAGTGGAAACACACTGACGTCTTTCCTTCTATCCACCAAATTTCTATTCTTCTGGTGACGTGATACCTGTCATAGAAGTTAATTGTTCGTGGGATCGTCGGATTCTGCATTGTCATTTGATGGCTGTGCGGCCGGAGTGGCCGTGCGGTTCTAGGCGTTACAGTCTGGAGCCGAGCGACTGCTACGGTCGCAGGTTCGAATCCTGCCTCGGGCATGGATGTGTGTGATGTCCTTAGGTTAGTTTGGTTTAATTAGTTCTAAGTTCTAGGCGACTGATGACCTCAGAAGTTAAGTCGCATAGTGCTCAGAGCCATTTGAACCATTTGATGGCTGTGCGCAAGTCCGAGTTCGTCCAGTCAGCGCTTTCTGGTGCGTTCGGGCCGGCCGTTGTGGCCGAGCGGTTCTAGGCGCTTCAGTCTGGAACCGTGCGACCGCTGCGGTCGCCGGTTCCAAACCTGCCTCGAGCATGGATGTGTGTGTTGCCCCTAGGTTAGTTAGGTTTAAGTAGTTCTAAGTTCTAGGGGACAGATGACCTCAGATATTAAGTCCCATAGTGCTCAGAGCCATTTGAACCATTTGGTGCGTTCGAGTGGTGACGGAGATTGATGCCAAAGATCGATACACCTCCTCTTCAACATTCTGTATTATCTCCTTACGTACTTGATCGACATTCGAGGCTGCTCTGTCTTGCTCACTCTGTGCGACATTTCTAGTTTCGATAAAATTCTGTATCTCCTCTCTAACTACCTAGCGTGTGAGAGAGGAGAGGTCGTGGTGGCCATCCGCAATGATCGGGAGTCGGTCAGACTTCCTTCGTTCCAATCTTTTCTGTTGCAGAGAACGAGCTCCACAAGTTCAACAAATCAATAACGCGTCGGCCTATGGCCCTTATGCAAGACGTTATCCCGCTTGGCATTGATCGACAGAGCTGTTGGATGTCCTCCTGAGCGTATCGTGCCAAATTCTGTCCAATTTGCTCGTTAAATCGTGGAAATCTCCATCTGGGTGGATGGCCCTGCCCATAATGGTCTAAAAGTTCTGAATCAGGGAGAGATCCGGTGATCTTGCTGGCCGAGGTAGGGTTTGGCAAGCACGAAGACAAGCAGTAGAACCTCTCACCGTGTGCGGGCAGTCTTTATCTTGCTGAAATGTAAGCCCTGGAAGGCTTGCCATGAAGGGCAAGAAACTGGTCGTAGAATATCGGCGACGTACTGCTATGCTGTAAGGATGGCGGGGATGACAACTAAAGCGTTCCTGCTATGAAAAGAAGTGGCACCCCAGATCATTACTCTTGGGTGTCGGGCGATGTGGCGGACGACAGTCAGGTTGGTATCCCAGACACGTCTTCGCTGGTTGTCGGGGCTCAGTTCGAAGCGGGAGTCGTCACTGAAGACAATTGTATTCTAGTCAATGAGATTACAGACTGAAGACGTATCTGGAGACGATACATGCAATGGTGGGATATCAGCCTGATTGTCGCCCTCCATATGGCCCGACAACCAAGAGTGGTGCTCTGGGATGCAATTTCTTTTCGTAGCGGGCCCATCCGCGGCACCCTTACAGCACAGTGCTACGTTGATGATATTCTACGCCCCGTTTTGTTGCCCTTCATGGAAAGCCAGCTTGGACTTATATTTCAACAAGATAATGCCCGTCCTCACACGGCGAGAGATTCTACTGGTTGTCTTAGTGCTTGCCAAACCCTTGTCCGACAAGGTCACGGGGTCTCTCCTCGTTTGGAGCATTATAGACAGGCTACTCTGACCAGCTCGGCATTCTGACTATCTAACGCGCCAACTGAACAGAATTGAGCACGATATCCCTCAAGAGGAAATCCAACGACTCCGCCAATCAATGCCAAGCGGAATAATTCCTTGCATAAGGGCCAGAGGCCGACGCGTTATTGACTTGCTGAATTTATGAAGCTCTTTCTTTTGAATAAATCATCCAATTTTCTGAAACTGTAATCATTTGCAGACGAGGTACTGGCAGAATTGAAGCTGTGAGGACGGGTCGTGAGTCTAGCTTGGGTAGCTGAGATGGTAGAGCACTTGCCCGCGAATGGCAAAGGTCCCGAATTCGAGTCTCGGTCCGGCACACAGTTTTAATCTGCCAGGAAGTTTCTGTAATCATTTGTTTGTCTGCACACGAATATCACATCTACCGATTTCCGTCCCATTTGAATAATTCCTTCGTGGTGTGTCTCTTTTTGTATTGGAGTGCATTTCGATTCACACTAAGGGCCAAACGTCCTGTATATGGGACTGTGGTTTCTCGATGATGTGCCCTGTTCTTCAATAATTGTTCCGCTAAGCGTCACTGCTGATTGTCACCAAACGTTTCCTTCGAAACGGACGGGAATTTATTCCAGCTACAGAGCTTCTCTTCGTTGTTGTCGAACCACTGCTGCGCTGTGCCGTCCAAGCAAAAGTACACGTTTGCCGAATACATCATGTCATACCATCTTTTACATTTGGAAACTCGGCCCAGTCCTTTCAGCCATTTCGTCGGATGCTGACCAGTATCTGCAAAAAACACTGATGGACCCCTGATGTGCAACTGACTTGATATCCATCGGTCTCCTGAATATACGGTCGTGGGAACTATGTACTGCCTATATTCCGGTTCTTGACAGTGTAGGCTGTTACGTAGCCTAGTTGGAGCCACGGTGATGTAGATGTGCACAAGTTCGCAGCGACACACCAAACAAATCCACGTCGTAACAACACTCAACTCCAAATACGAAACGGGATCGTAAATTAAATACAACGCATAGCACCAAAAAACGTTTGTTACGAACACCAACGTACAGCCAGAACAGAACTGACCTCCTGGACTGAGAATGCAGCTACTTACACAAATATAGAATACTCCAGAATGCTGGAATTTATAAAGACATAGAATATTCTAAAACACACAAACATTACAAACTTAAGATATTTCGAGAACCTTCCAGGAATGATAAATACTAAGTAGTAAATAATTGCTTGCGGTCGTGTTTGAACTGGGGATCGGAATTACTCCAGCCAGCGACGCTTACCACTAAGCATGCACGCACCACACGTTGCGGCATATTGTCACTGACCTGATATTTGTTAAATGTTCCACATCCGACCGAATAATTCTCCTGTACGTCCTAACTTCAGCCGTTTGTCAATTTACGAAGAAGTATCTGTCGTCGGAATGTACTAACACCAACAACAACAAAAAAGATGACTGCTGCTCCGGTATTTCCCTAATCTCCTCCACCACTGAAAAGAGACGAGGTGACCATTTGTATTTCGCTGTGTGTAAATAAGGTTAGCTATCTAGTGATATTTCTGTCCACGTATGTTATATTCTTGCTCCTGCTGTATTAGGTGAGGTTTATTTTTCTCTAGCCACGCAGTGTGAACGGTAACAGGTATACGATGGTGTTTGTATTTCACTTTCTGAACACAGCGCGGCTCCTGTGCGGGAGAGATGTTGCGTCGTTTGCAGCACGGGCATGCTGTGCATTGTGCATCTGGGGCAGCTATTTATAAACTCGCTGAGCTGTGCATTTAGTTTAGCTAGCTGCAAGGTTTGCACTTTCCGTGTTGCTGGATAATGAGAACACGGCGGAAGCATGTGGCCAGATGAAGGCGTCACTGCTGCGCAGGCGAACGCCAGGAACGCTTGCATCTTTACGGCTCACGCGTAATGTCTTCCGCAAAACAAAGAAGGTCAAAATGAGATTTCTGGGGGTTTCTTAGCGTGGTCTGTTTATGATATAAACAGACTACCAGCTACTGAAACAGATACGTAAATCAGTTTTTAATCATGAAAAGAGATGTTGTTGTTGTTGTGGTCTTCAGTCCAGATACTGGTTTGATGCAGCTCTCCATGCTACTCTATCCTGTGAAAGATTCTTCATCTCCCAGTACTTAGTGCAACCTACATCCTTCTGAATCTGCTTAGTGTATTCATCTCTTGGTCTCCCTCTACGATTTTTACCCTTCACGCTGCCCTCCAATGCTAAATTTGTGATCCCTTGATGCCTCAGAACATGTCCTACCAACCGGTCCCTTCTTCATGTCAAGTTGTGCCACAAACTCCTCTTCCCCCCAATTCAATTCAATACGTCCTCATCAGTTATGTGATCCACCCATCTATTCTTCAGCATTCTTCTGTAGCACCACATTTCGAAAGCTTCTATTCTCATCTTGTCCAAACTATTTATCGTCCATGTTTCACTTCCATACATGGCTACACTCCATACAAATACTTTCAGAAACTACTTCCTGACACTTAAATCTATACTCGATGTTAACAAATTTCTCTTCTTCAGAAACGCTTTCCTTGCCATTGCCAGTCTACATTTTATATCCTCTCTACTTCGACCATCATCAGTTACTTTGCTCCCCAAATAGCAAAACTCCTTTACTACTTTAAGTGTCTCATTTCCTAATCTAATTCCCTCAACATCACCTGACTTAATTCGACTATGTTCCATTATCCTCTTTTTGCTTTTGTTGATGTTCATCTTATATCCTCCTTTCAAGACACTGTCCATTCCGTTCAACTGCTCTTCCAAGTCCTTTGCTGTCTCTGAAAGAATTACAATGTCATCGGCGAACCTCAAAGTTTTTATTTCTTCTCCATGGATTTTAATTCCTACTCTGAATTTTTCTTTTGTTTCCTTTACTGCTTGCTCAATATACAGATTGAATAACATCGAAGAGAGGCTACAACCCTGTCTCACTCCCCTCCCAACCACTGCTTCCCTTTCATGCCCCTCGACTCTTATAACTGCCATCTGGTTTCTATACAAATTGTAAATAGTCTTTCGCTCCCTGTATTTTACCCCTGTCACCTTTAGAATTTGAAAGAGAGTATTCCAGTCAACATTGTCAAACGCTTTCTCTAAGTCTACAAATGCTAGAAACGTAGGTTTGCCTTTCCTTAAGCTTTCTTCTAAGATAAGTCGTAAGGTTACAAGAACAATATCGTGCTGTAGGTTTCAAGTGTATGGGGCAGCCTATTTAAGGAGTATATAGAAATGAGAATGTCGGAAAATCTAATAAACAGGGGCACAGGTTTCAGTTCAAGAAAGGCCTTGTATCCGTTTATTAAGATTTCCCCGTGCGTCAGAATTGCACAATACCGAGGGCGAATATAGGGCTACTAGGTTACTATGAAGGATTCATTCGACTTGAAAGCTCTACTTTTTCGAAAGTACTACAGATACAAATACGACTGATGCATGAATGGAACCGCAGACTCCCCAGTTTGCATTCTGCACTCTACAAATGTTCTATAAGTGCCCCTCTGGTCACACAAGACAAGTCCAAGTAGAAGTCAGCCTTCGGCGAATCTCGTTCATGCACCACAATTTTATGATACACATAAAATGTATTCACAGTTGCGAATACGAAGAACCATCTGCTGTATAAGGGAATGACGACAGTGAAAAGTTGTGCCAGACCGGGACTCGAACCCGGATTTCCCGGTTTAAGTGAGCAGTCGCCTAAAGCGCTTTGGCTATCCGTACACAACGCACATCCACCTCTGAATTTCCATATGTCGTCGTTCCTGCGTCACAACCTGTACTCGCAGACACATTATGTAATGGCCGTGCAGGGGGAGGACATTTGAATTGAAAGTCGCTGCCTGGTACCGGCAAATAAACGCGATATTGCAATGCCTGTGTTGTTGAGAAGAATGATGTAATGTTGCTTAGGACATGCATGCGTTTCATGAGGATTTTCATTGCCCGCTTTCTGCGCTGTGATGCAAAAGTAAAGGCGTCGACCAAAATCTTCTGATTTTAATTGTTACTCGAGTGCAGACGGTACGGCTTGAAACGTAACCGCCGTCCCAAAATCTTCCAAGTAGTTTGTTGCACTATTAAAAGTTCGTGGCTTGCGGGGACCGTTCAGTGTTTTGGACCGCGTACGAAGCTTTCCCTCACCCTTTCAACGGTTGTATCTGACACAGCCGCTAGACAGTTTTCTGTTTACAGAGACGAGCAGTGTCCCTAAATTGTCGACACCAACGCACAGTGCTCTGTTTAATGGCGACTCTTTTCCGTAACTCCTTCTGAATGCACGCTGCACTGTTTTAACAATTAAACATCTTGCATATTCCAACGCACAAAAACTCTTTTCTTGTTACGTCACCATTTTGTCAAGTCATTGTACTCGTAATGCCAACTGGTGGGCACAATGCAAACTCCGTGAGTTTACGGTTCTAGTCATGCCTCGATCATATTTTTATATTTTTGTGTTAGCAGAAGAGCCAACACCGTGTTACGAGTGAAGGCCGAAATGCACGCGTTTTAGCTCACGCAGGCTGGCGTGAGGAGGGAAGAACTATACTGACGTGACGTCTGGAACATGACAAGGAATGAGAATTCAGAAAGCGGACGTAATTAGTTTGATACTTAACTTTAATCCATTAATGATGAAC
The DNA here is from genome assembly GCF_023864275.1 of Schistocerca cancellata. Lineage (NCBI taxonomy): Eukaryota > Metazoa > Arthropoda > Insecta > Orthoptera > Acrididae > Schistocerca > Schistocerca cancellata. The sequence goes on along the minus strand of NC_064629.1, from coordinate 124,679,841 downwards.
GTCGCTCTTGACGGTACATGATTCACAATATTATCTATTCAGAATACATTCTTGAAGATATTTCTTATAGTAACTGAATATGGCGCCTTGCTAGGTCGTAGCAAATGACGTAGCTGAAGGCTATGCTAAACTGTCGTCTCTGCAAATGAGAGCGTATGTAGACAGTGAACCATCGCTAGCAAAGTCGGTTGTACAACTGGGGCGAGTGCTAGGGAGTCTCTCTAGACTAGACCTGCCGTGTGGCGGCGCTCGGTCTGCAGTCACTGATAGTGGCGACACGCGGGTCCGATGTATACTAACGGACCGCGGCCGATTTAAAGGCTACCACCTAGCAAGTGTGGTGTCTGGCGGTGACACCACATATATGTTAATTCTTTGAAAAATGAATTGAAAACGAGTGAATCATTTATAGTAGTCCTGCACGTTTTACGGAATAACAGGACAGCATGCAGAAAAACAAGTGCGCGTCACATAAGGCAGCGGGCGTTACACCAACAACGTCTGACTGTCTGTTACGTATTCAGGCAGCGAGCTCACACTAGACTACCGCTCTCAGCACCTAATGATCTGACCAGGAACATTTCGCGTCAAAATGGAATCGTCAACTCTGTTGAAAGCCAGAATGCATTACGTGGAACAACGATGGAACTGACTTTCTTGCCTTATTCAACTGAAACAATCAAAGTAAGAATGCTACATGACTAATGAAATTATCTTTAAATTAAGAGTATTTTGATTCATATTAAGTATATAAAGTTTTGCTAATCCAAAATAATCTGTTATAAAAACTGTTACTAGATAAAGCTTTTTTTTAAATTTCTGAATATTATGCCTTTTATTAGTAAACGTCCGTCAGTTTTCCATATTTTTGCATTTAACTTGTACGTGTTTCAGAGAAACAGCATCTCCGGAGTCCACAGATTTTGGTTAAAATGGCTCTAAGCACTATGGGACTTAACATCTGAGGTCATCAGTCCCCCGACTTAGAAGTACTTAAACCTAACTAACCTAAGGACAGCACACACATCCATGCCCGAAGCAGGATTCGAACCTGCGACCGTAGCAGCAGCGCGGTTCCGGATTGAAGCGCCTAGAACCGCTCGGCCACAACGACCGGCTCCACAAATTTTAGCTGAGGCTCTCTGTATGACGTAATGAAGCCGTCGCACTTGTATTTTCCGAAACACTACTTCATTATTCATCGATAATGAATTTTTTGGACAGTTTCATCTTTAGCGAATGCATCACATAATAAGGAATGTATCTATAATATTTCTACACAGATTCAGTGTGGCTGGGACCAATCTTGACAGTGGAGACCATCTGGGAGTTGCATCGCGTCTACGCTACTAAGGATTCACAAACGATGGGTATTTCAGTTGCTGAAAGGTCGTTGACGTCAGGAAGGCCGAATTTTGTTATTTTTAATTGTGAAATGCGTCGTTCACATTTGTAATTTTTCGCGCTGTAGATAACTGCGGCGTGCTATGTTCACATAGGGGACAGAAATATCAAGTAAAGAACAAACTGTCTAACCTTCAAGCACACCGCACGTAGCATTTTTACTCTTGATCACTCAGCGCAGAAAGACCCGTTGTGAATGATGGAAGGAACGGCACAATTGCACGTAGGAATGTTGAATGTCACTTCAATTTTGATAAGAATGGTAATGGAGGTGATTTTGGTAGTGTGAGAATAACGCAGTAATGTAGCACCCGACGCGTGAAACTGGAACTTGGTTAGCCACATAAAACAAGGATCACAGCGACTTAAATCAAACCCCAACACAAAGAAGGTTTCCACCTAATAGGCTTGCGTCAAGGAAGGAAGCAGATACAGGTTAGGTAAAATCTGTAGTACCGTCGCAATAGAACTACTAGAGTGCTGCTTTAGGCGCAGCCCTAATATTTCAGAAACAGTGTATCACATCACATCAAAGGTTAAAGGTAGGATCAACGTATTACGAAAGTTACCCAGTTAGGGAGTCATACCGACAGTTGTGTAAACTAGTGCTTTACCAATGTGTTTTTCCACTGGATCAGTGTGGTGTCACAGTATAGTGTAGATCATCACATGCCAAGAAAGAAGACCGCTCCAAATATCACTGCAGACTGATGACTAGGTGCCTAGGAACAACCCCAACTAAAAAGCTTTGCTACGTGAAAGTATCGCACCTCGATCCACGAAAAGGGAAGCAGCACCCTATACAGAGAAAGTTAAGTTGCCTGGCTCTCAATGACGCTCGCCTGCTACATTACTGTCCGCAGCTCGCCACTCAGTGACAGCGAAAACTTGAACACATAATATTTTTTTGACGTTCTAAGAATACCCAAATGTGGTAAAATACAGACAGTTAGCCACAGGCACTCCTGTCCTGAATAACCTGTATAGTATTCTGCTTCTACGACGAAACTATTTAACATCTTTAATTTGCTATTGGTTTTTACTTTTCACTTCATTTTGGATTTTAAAGTTTATAATGCTATTGATACTATTATTATTATTATTATAAATTTCAACATCATCCCGCACTGACGGTTAGTGAAAAAAGTACTAGGTTATCGCGTATCGGACCAGATTTGCCACTGGATTCAAGACTTCCCTGCAGATATAACTCAACAAAATCGACAGATGTAAAGGTAATTTCCGGAATAGCTCAAGGAAATGTGATAGGGCCGTTACTGTGTACATTTTGTATAAATTATCTAGTAGAAAGCGTCCGAAGGTTTTCAAAACTGATCGTAGATGATGCACTTGTCTATCGGAAAGTGGCAACGCCAGAAGACAATATCGATTTGCAGATTAAACTGCAGGGTATTGATGGCCGGTGCAGACTCTGGCAGTTGACCGGGGACATGAATAAATGTAACATATCGTGCAGACATAGAAAAAGAAATTCACTACTGTACAAATAAATTATTGATGACAAACTGTTGGAAACAATATCTACCGTGAAATATCTAGGAGTAAGTATCCGGAGCGACCGTAATCAGAATGACCACAAAAAAAAAAAAAAAAAAAAAAAAACAGATGCCAGACTGAGATTCATACGAAGAATCTTAAGGACATGTTACTGATCCACGAAAGAAGTTACATATAAGGTGCTTGTTCGACGTATTCTTGAGTATTATTCATCAACATGGGATCCCTACCAGTTAGAACTGATAGAAGAGATAGAGAAGATCCAATGAAGAGCGGCGCTTTCCCTCACGGTGCCGTTTAGTCGGCACGAAAGCGTTAGAGATGCTCAACAAACCCCAGTGATAGATGTGCCAAGAGAAGCATTGTGCATTCCGGAGAGGTTTACTACTGAAATTTCGAGAGAACACTTTACGGGAAGATTCGGAGAACATATTACTTCCTCCCACATTATATGTCGCGGAATGACCACAACCAGAAAATTCAAGAAATTACAGCTAATACAGAGGCTTACCGACAATCGTTCTTCCCACGCAACATTCGCGGGTGGAACAGTGAAGAAGGGATCAGTTGCTGTGGCCGAGCGGCTCTAGGCGCTTCAGTCTGGAACCGCGCGACCGCTACGGTCGCAGGTTCGAATCCTGCCTCGGGCATAGATGTGTGTGATGTCCTTAGGTTAGTTAGGTTTAAGTAGTTCTGAGTTCTAGGGGACTGATGACCTCAGATGTTAAGTCCCATAGTGCTCAGGGCCATTTGAACCATTTGGGGCTCAGTTAGTGGTACCAGAAGTACCCTCTGCCACACACCGTCAGATGCCTTGTGGAGGTTGATGTAGATGCAGATTATTAATGTTAATATTAATCGAGAATGTCAAACACAAACGTTTAGGGGCAGTATCATTGATGACTCTTCACCACCTCTCGCGTTTGTTCCGATCACGCAGACAGCAAAACGGTATTTGGGGCTATTCTGCAACTCTGCCGCTGCAGTCATGGAGTGTGCGGCTGATCCCGGCAGAGGTTCGAGTCCTCCCTCGGGCATGGGTGTGTGTGTTTGTCCTTAGGATAATTTAGGTTAAGTAGTGTGTAAGCTTAGGGACTCATGACCTTAGCAGTTAAGTCCCATAACATTTCACACACATTTGAACATTTTTTGCAACTCTGCTTCACGCCAGTGTTCAGCAATGTATTGAAACTTGTGTAGACAGCAGTCCTCTGCCGGTGAGTCCTAGCACTTATCATCATCCAAGTCTGTGAGCGGTCTACAAGTATCGTTGTACGAGGATTGGGCAACTGTGCTACAGAGCAACATTCTGAATTTAGATTGACGTTCCTCGAGTATTTACAATTCACCATTAATGGACTTATGACTCTGATACGGTTAAGAACGTAGCAGGAGCAGTGTGCCGCAAACGGAATCCAGTTCATTGGGAGCGGTTACGGCCCGCGAACCATCCGAAAGTTGATGGCGTCAGCTGTGTAAACAGTCTGTGACGCACCGCCCAAGGTTAATCCGCACGAACGATAATCGCTTCCATATCGCAGCACGCTGTGTTATTTTAGGACGCCCCATCTCCCACAGCACTCATTAAGAGACGCAGTTGGTGCCATTTCCTTTCTGTATGTAATCTTACGAACCTTCCAAACTAGTTTCTACTCGTCGTCCTTGTAAAACTTTTTGACTGTACCAGACGGTAGATTTTCAGCAAATTTTATACCATAGACATGCGACTGAGATACTTAACTCCACGAATCAGTATAATTTTAGAAAGCATCGCTTGTGCGAAACTCAGTTTGCCCTTTTCTCACGCGATATACTGTGAACTATGGATGAAGGGCAACAGACAGATTCCATATTTCTAGATTTCCGGAAAGCATTTGACACGGTGTTCATTGCAGGCTGGCAACGAAGGTACGAGCACATGGAATAAGTGCACAGATGTGTGAGTGGCTCGAGGACTTCTTAAGTAACAGAACCCAGAATGTTGTCCTCGATGGCGAGTGTTCATCAGAGACAAGGGTATCGTCAGCAGTGCCCCAGGAAAGTGTGACAGGACCGCTGTTGTTCTCTCTGTACATAAAAGACATGGCGGACAGAGTCAGTAGCAATCTACGGTTGTTTGCTGACGATGCTGTGGTGTAAGGTAAGGTATCGAAGTTGAGTGATTGTAGGAAGATATGAGACGAATTACACAAAATTTCTAGTTTGTGTGATGAATGGCAGCTAGATCTAAATGTGGAAAAATGTAGGTTAAGGCGGATGGGTAGGAAGGCCAACCCTGTAATGTTCGGATACAGTGTTAATAGTGTCCTGCTTGACACAGACAAGTCCTTTAAATATCTGGGCGTAGCGTTGCAAAGCGATATGAAATGGAACGAGTATGTGAAAACTGTGGTAGAGAAGGCGAATGGTCGACTTCGGTTTATTGGGGTAGTTTTAGGAAAAGGTGGTTCACCTGTAAAGAAGACCGCATATAGGACGCTCGTGCGACCTATTCTTGAGTACCGCTCGAGTGTTTGGCATGTGTACCAGGTCGGATTGACGGAAGACATGGAAGCAATTCAGAGGCGGGCTGCTAGATTTGTTAGCGATAGGTTCGAAGAACACGTATGTGTTACGGAGATGCTTCGGAACTCAAATGGGAATCTCCTGAGGCAAGGCGACGTTCTTTCGCGGGAAACACTGTTGAGAAAATTTAGGGAGTCGACATCTAAAGCTGACTGCCGAACTATTGGTTCAAATGGCTCTGAGCACTATGGGACTTAACTTCTGAGGTCATCAGTCCCCTAGAACTTAGAACTACTTAAACCTAACTAACCTAAGGACATCACACACATCCATGCCCGAGGCAGGATTCGAACCTGCGACCGTAGCGGTCGCGCGGTTCCACACTGTAGCGCCTAGAACCGCTCGGCCACCCCGACCGGCTTCCGAACTATTCTACTGCCACTAGGATACATTGTGCGTTAGGACCATGAAGATACAATTCGAGAAATTAGAGTTCATACGGAGGCATATAGACAGTCGTTTTCCTCTGGCTCTAGTTGCGAGTGGAACAGGAAAGGAAATGACTAGTAGTGGTACAGGGTTCCCTCCGTCACGCACCGTACGGTGGCTTGCCGGGTATCTATGTAGATGTAGATGTAGATGTAGAATCAGATACCTGCGAGTCTCTAATTAACACGTGAATAACCCTGTTACAATTTAATTTCGCTTTGTTTCAATTTTACTTACTTCCTTTGATTCTGGGACATCCTCTGGCAGTAACACCAACACTGAGCCGGCGAGGATGGCCGTACACCTGTGAGATTGTGAGATCTCATGTATGCTGGGAAAGGGGGTTCAAAAAATGGTTCAAATGGTTCTGAGCACTATGCGACTTAACTTCTGAGGTCATCAGTCGCCTAGAACTTAGAACTAATTAAACCTAACTAACCTAAGGACATCACACACATCCATGCCCGAGGCAGGATTCGAACCTGCGACCGTAGCGGTCACGCGGTTCCAGGCTGAAGCGCCTTTAACCGCATTACCGCACGGCCACACCGGCCGGCGGAAAGGGGGTACTGAGACTGTATAGAATAACTTACCCGTCAGTCCAAAGAGTTTGGAGACCGAATTAATAAAAATCAGAGGGACGTTAAGATGTTGTTTTAATGCTTCAAGTGTTCTACAACACACAAAACGTTCATACAACCATCTGAAGCTGTCAGAAAAGTCTTTTTTTGGGATATTGTTCAACTCATGCCTCACGTTGGTTTGAATGTCGTTTATGTCGTCAGAATGTTTACCCTTGATGTGAAATTTTGTACTTCGCAGTTTAGTGGTAAGTTCGTAATGATAACACCGAATCTCGTCACCCACGATGATTTTTTCAGAAAAGAATTTTCCGCGTTTTGCATTACAGTAAAGTTGCTGCAAGTGTCCACGCGTCTTTGGTTTTGTTCCGGAGTTAAGATGTGCAGGACAAACGTTTCATACACTTTTCTCTTCTTCAAAACATTCAGGAGATTGTCTTGAACACTTGATTTAGAGACGTTGCTCCACTGAGATTTGTGAAACAACAATGGAACACCACAGGCATATGTCCACTACATAACAATACCTGCTGACAACTACTGGTCGGTGTTGTTAGCAGTTGTTACTCAAATTTCCCACCGCAGTTACTGTGATGACGTAGGTTATGCGCCAGGAATAAAATCAGTTTGGGAACTTTTTGGACGGACGATGTATACGTGGCGGGACGTCGCACGAGATCTCGGCGGGCAGTCTCCTGTCGCAGGACGCACCTCCTTGGTCCTCTTAATATGAGTGGCATTGGATACAGACAAGTGATCTGATCGGAAATTATCCTAGCCCAGATGTTCATACTGAACCTGTATTGGTGACTTCTAACCACTAGCTAACGCCTATTTTCTTCTGCCCAAATACGAGCGTTAAGCGATATCAGAATGTCATCCAGGATAAATGTGATTTATCGATGAACAGCAAAGAGTTGGGGATTTATGTTGGAGTATACAGCACTGTAAATAACATGTCACAAATTGTACTCTTCGTGGGTAGTCCTACACTACTACTGCCTGGAGTTTCTACAAAATGTGTGGATCTATAATAGTTGTTGTTCACGGACAATACTCCATATATAAAATATAACTGTTTTTTGGACAACTCTCTCCATGTTAGCATGGCATGTAGCCAACGCCTGCGCCTGCGCCTCTTGGCGAGTGCTTGTGGACGGTTATTTTTTGACGACGTTTCTCAAAACGTCTTCCTCAACGGCGGTTGTTCGAACAGAGCGTGGACGACCGACATCCATGTTTCGACAATCAACACCGGAGAAAAATACAGAATACTGATACTATGTTCAATTGTGTGTGAAATCTTATGGGACTTAACTGCTAAGGTCATCAGTCCCTAAGCTTACACACTACTTAACCTAAATTATCCTAAGGACAAACACACACACCCATGCCCGAGGGAAGATTCGAACCTTCGCCGTGATCAGCCGCACAGTCCATCACTCTGGCCTTTAGACCGCTCGGCTAATCCCGCGCGGCAATACTGATACTTCATTCACATACATACATTCATACAGTAAAGTTTTGAATACCATACAGTGCTACTGCACATACCGTGAAGTGTAACAAGCATAGGAATCACACTTTGCTGCATGTCTACCCTATATTTTTGATAACATTCTAGATCGAAAAAAAAATCTCTACTTGTTACTTTCCAGTCGCTCAATTTTTTCTTAGTTTTTCCAAACGTCAAATGGCGCGGAATAATTCTGTTGGGGAACATGTTTGAATACAGTTGTGCAAACCTCTGCCATTGTCATCAGCTTCGTCAGATGTATGCAGAATAATATTATTTCCATAAGAGTGTATTGTTACATGCAGTAATGCTGTCAACTACAACGAGAAAAAAGGATTGCGGAAAGACACAGTACATGTTCCGAGAGGGAATTATGTGCAGTCCGTGCGTCCAACCTACACTGATGGCTAATGGAGTGCGATACTAATTAGAATACAATAGCTTCAGTTTTTATTTCAGTTGTTGTTCCTCTGCTGAAATAAGTTTCCGCATTAAGAAATGGAAGATGTAAATAATTAAGTAACTCTGCCGGTGTGCAATGTATCAGAATCGATACGCTTCATATGAGTGCATACTTCTGTAGTGAAGAGTGGTGTATCGGAGTATCTGCTATACGTTCACAAGAAATGCGATGGATTCTTTCCACTGTTAACAATTACAGAAGGAATTTTTCATCTATTTATGATTCTAGTTCGACTATAAGACAGTAATGAAGAATTTAATCAGTGGTTAGACGTACTTTATCGCAGTAATTCGATTAGAAAGCCTGCGTTTTGTACATTATTTCAAATGTGGCATTGTAATGCAATATAAATAACAGTTCTTTGAAAATTGCTGACACACATAATACTATAACCGTAGTCAACAGTATGTACGACAGAGTAGTTATTTATTGTTTTGCTTCGTCTTGAGTAGCTTCTGTGGTCATAGAACAGCTAAAGACAAGAAATGCAGGCCACACTAGCGGAACAGCTTCTTCCTCGGTGTCGTACAGTGACTACCTGTGGTTCCCGCACAGGTAAAACAAAGACGGGTACCTAAGGCTGCATTTGCAGTGACGAACGATAATTGGGTGTTACAGGCTTCACGACTACTATCAGGAGGGCAACAGCAAGCCATTCATTTCCGTCCACGGGAAAGAGAGGTTGCGCAAAACACTCGCCGAAGCTCATCTACATAACAGTCAGAGCGTTAACGTTCTGAGGACGTCCGCTTCCTCGCGGACTGATCTTTCTAAACAGCTGTGTGACGAAACGTATGTGCAGACTGTCGAAGTATTTCGTAGGTCGATATTTTTGGGAAATCATAAAGAATGACCAAACAGACAAATTGCCTGCTGGCTTCTGTCTCGGATTCTTCGGTCAACGTTTGTTTGATAATTTTTCTGGCGCTTCGCCAGCACGAGTAGTTGGCATTATCAAAGCTTCACCCTCCACTGCTGGTGGTGGGCTGAAGTCAAACTCGCTGCCGAAGATTGTGGGTACCTGGCCGCCGCGACCGCTACTCCTGTCTACCACCAGCAATGGAGGATGAAGCTTTGATAATGCCAGCCACTTGCGCTGGCGAAACATCAGGAAAATTATCAAACAAACGTCGGCCGAAGAACCCAAGACAGAAGCCAACAGATAATTTGTCAAAAAGTGGCCACGAAATCCTTAACAATAGTGATCCCACTGTTTCGACAAAGACAAGATATTTGCCAATCAACTTTGATCTTCAGTCATTCCGGAGAAATATTCTAAACCAGTATCGGCATATCCCGCAAAAAATTTCCGTTGTGTATCCCACTTTAAGACTTTTTGGAATTTCATTTGTAGCTGCTGTGTGACACACGGAGGCAGATGTTCTGGTTAGTCTCGCATTGATATTTCCCTTTCAAAATTTAGTACGCCACACTTCTTACGGCTGCAGAACTACTCCTATTAAGGTTAGCAAGTAGGAAGGACGATGGAACATACACTCCTACGTGAAGTTTACATTCACGTCTACGTAAATATTTCAAACTGAAACCTGCTCCTAAATTTTCTACTTTTAGTTTCATGACAAACCTCAATCCAGGCAGTTGAAGATTCATGTAAAAATGTTGCATGGGCTGAATGAATCAGTCTCATCTTTGATGTCTCGATCCGTACACCACTAATACCCTTCAGCTGATAATTACGTTTTATATGATTATCATGGGTTGTGTCGTTTCCAGCACCCTATTTTTGCAATTTTTCTGAAATTTATATGCTAAAATAGTAATGTTGAATGATTCTACTACATGACGGCAAATACCAAGAATAATTTTATTGGGACTGAGGCTATTTCTTCAGTCTCGGAAGTGAAGAATGCATATAGCTAACAATGTGGCTTCGCTGCTTTCAACCATAGGACGGGGAAACTGTGTACCGACTAAGAGTTTGTTAGCAGAGCAGTGTACAGTATATGGAAGTACCCCATTTTACCGATAGTTTCTACGTGCGAAGTGTAGTTTTATGAGTAGTTTGTATTGTGTTGCAGTAAGTATTTGTATGACGTGATGGCCTTTAGTTTGTACGACGATGGCATTGGTTGTGTGCCGTGGACTTGTTGCAGCGTGAAACTCGTGTGGAATGTTTCTAGGGAAACAATGGATAACGCAGATGATAATGGAGTTTCAAACCACCTCGTCCCGACGAGACTGACTTCTATTCGTGTCAGTGTCAGCTTCCACAATGATTCATCTAATAGCACGACGAACTGCAGCAACGGTACGTAAAATCAACACCACAACTAGGTGAAGACCTCTGCAACAATATGAAATCACACCGTTCCTGAGCTACCCACAGATTCCTGATATGAGTGTATGGGGAATGTCTGCTAAGACTAGTTCCTTCCAACTTAACCTACAACTGCACTATTCCGTTCATACTGAGAAAATATAGCGGACAGGTCATTGTTACAAGTTTTTCAGCACAATAATAAGGTCAATTAGGACAATATGAGTCCTGTGATGCAAAATATTATCCTGGTGACATATATTACATTTTTCACGGCGGCATATATTTTTTGCTCGCATATGATGCCTTTTTATGAAGCCCAACAACTTCTTCTGAGAAATCAACATGGATCCATAAGCGCCGATAGTATGAAACCCAGCTTGATGTGCATATTCACGACACCTAGAACACCATAAACAGTGTAGCCCACGCTGATACAGAATACCGGAATAGGTATCCGATAAGATTCCATACTTTCTATCAAACAAAACTTCTAGACCGATGAGCTGATACAGGAGAATCACGTAATTAGAAAATTGTTTTGATATACAAAAAAACTTGCAGATGATCAAATCTTGTTGAAGAGATTAGCGTCTGATCCTCAATTTACACTGCTCCCGGCTGATGGAATGCCGCCTGGTGCTGCCGCCGACAAATGACGCGTTAGCCGGCCGCTGTGGCCGAGAGGTTCTTGGCCCTTCAGTCCGGAACCGCGCGACTGCTACGGTCGCAGGTTCGAATCCTGCCTCGGACATAGATGTGTGTGATGTCCTTAGGTTAGTTAAGTTTAAGTAGTTCTAAGTTATAGGGGACTGATGACCTCAGAAGTTAAGTCCCATAGTGCTCAGAGCCATTTGAGCCATTCGTGACGCGTTATCGGAAGTAGAGGGTGGCAAAACAAAACTGGCATAGAAAATATACTGGGTGAAAAAAAAAGAATCACCCGAAAGATATGAACGTACGTCAGTATACACTCCTGGAAATGGAAAAAAGAACACATTGACACCGGTGTGTCAGACCCACCATACTTGCTCCGGACACTGCGAGAGAGCTGTACAAGCAATGATCACACGCACGGCACAGCGGACACACCAGGAACCGCGGTGTTGGCCGTCGAATGGCAATGGCGCTAGCTGCGCAGCATTTGTGCACCGCCGCCGTCAGTGTCAGCCAGTTTGCCGTGGCATACGGAGCTCCATCGCAGTCTTTAACACTGGTAGCATGCCGCGACAGCGTGGACGTGAACCGTATGTGCAGTTGACGGACTTTGAGCGAGGGCGTATAGTGGGCATGCGGGAGGCCGGGTGGACGTACCGCCGAATTGCTCAACACGTGGGGCGTGAGGTCTCCACAGTACATCGATGTTGTCGCCAGTGGTCGGCGGAAGGTGCACGTGCCCGTCGACCTGGGACCGGACCGCAGCGACGCACGGATGCACGCCAAGACCGTAGGATCCTACGCAGTGCCGTAGGGGACCGCACCGCCACTTCCCAGCAAATTAGGGACACTGTTGCTCCTGGGGTATCGGCGAGGACCATTCGCAACCGTCTCCATGAAGCTGGGCTACGGTCCCGCACACCGTTAGGCCGTCTTCCGCCCACGCCCCAACATCGTGCAGCCCGCCTCCAGTGGTGTCGCGACAGGCGTGAATGGAGGGACGAATGGAGACGTGTCGTCTTCAGCGATGAGAGTCGCTTCTGCCTTGGTGCCAATGATGGTCGTATGCGTGTTTGGCACCGTGCAGGTGAGCGCCACAATCAGGACTGCATACGACCGAGGCACACAGGGCCAACACCCGGCATCATGGTGTGGGGAGCGATCTCCTACACTGGCCGTACACCACTGGTGATCGTCGAGGGGACACTGAATAGTGCACGGTACATCCAAACCGTCATCGAACCCATCGTTCTACCATTCCTAGACCGGCAAGGGAACTTGCTGTTCCAACAGGACAATGCACGTCCGCATGTATCGCGTGCCACCCAACGTGCTCTAGAAGGTGTAAGGCAACTACCCTGGCCAGCAAGATCTCCGGATCTGTCCCCCATTGAGCATGTTTGGGACTGGGTGAAGCGTGGTCTCACGCGGTCTGCACGTCCAGCACGAACGCTGGTCCAACTGAGGCGCCAGGTGGAAATGGCATGGCAAGCCGTTCCACAGGACTACATCCAGCATCTCTACGATCGTCTCCATGGGAGAATAGCAGCCTGCATTGCTGCGAAAGGTGGATATACACTGTACTAGTGCCGACATTGTGCATGCTCTGTTGCCTGTGTCTATGTGCCTGTGGTTCTGTCAGTGTGATCATGTGATGTATCTGACCCCAGGAATGTGTCAATAAAGTTTCCCCTTCCTGGGACAATGAATTCACGGTGTTCTTATTTCAATTTCCAGGAGTGTAACTTGACGCACGTACATGCCATCACCGAATATGTAAATGATTGGAGTTGCAAATCTCTTTGACACATAAAACGGCCATCAGGGTGTATTTTTATTTGTCGTGTTTAGTGATTTTACCAGGCCAGATAGGGTATATAAGGGGTAAGAAGAAAGTAAGACGTTGAATGACCACTGTGAAGGATACGGAGATGCCGCGTACTCTTGTGATAGAGCGTTATCAGCACCTGACATATTTTGAAATGGGGTTCATTATGGGCCTCCATTAGGCCGGATGGTCGAGCGGTACAATTTCCTACTTGTGTAACATTCGAATTTGACGCTGACACCAAGCTGGACTGCATGGGAACGTGAGGGTAGCCGCACACTACGTCAAGGTTCCTACCGACCACGTTTAACGACCAAAACGGAGGACCGCCGTATTGTGCACCAACCACCTCCTAATCCCTTCACATCTGCACCTGCCACGAGTGAACAAGTAATGGATTCCCTGCAACATTCCCTCTAACAGCACACCATTTCTCGGAGGCTAGCCGTAACCGGACTAGTAATTGCCAGCCCATGAGTAGGCTACAGATAACACAACACAAACTGCTGCGTTTGGAGTGGAAAAGTGACCGGAAACATGAACTGCTGACGAATGACGTCAAGTCTTGTTCAGCGATGAATAGTAGTTCTGCATTACCCGGATGATCTTTATCGGCGATTTTAGCGGCGATCTGTGGAGAGCTCCCAGTCTTCCGGTGTTTTGTTAGGCTCAGCGGCGTTATTGCTGGAGTCATGGTGTGCGTAGCCATCGCCTATGACGTCAGGTCAGGTGACTGAGGGTAGCCTGATGGCACTACAGTACGTGACGCACATGCTGCGTCCTGATGTGGTACTTCTTACGCGACAGCATCATGCTGGCATTTTTCGACAGGAGAATGCGGGTCCACAAGTGCCACGAAACTCTGTGAAATGCCTGCATGATGCTGACGTGCTCCCACGGTCATCTAGATCTGCAGACCTGCCATCTTGTGCGACCACTGTGGATGTCCATTCCACTCCAGTTCCAGCATCCAGTATATCAAGGACCATTCACAACAGTTGTCGGTCAGCTTGCCTCAGGAGAGGATACAATGGCTTTATGACACCCTTCCTAACAAAATCAGTGCATGCGCTCAGGGCAGAGTGAGTCGTACTGATACGCGGGCTCATACTGTCAAGTTCCTTGTAAATTTACTCAGTTTTTTAATCACAATAATAACATCAGATACCATCTCAAAGCATGGAGTTTCTTTAAATTACCTCCTTCCATCCTGGGTGCGTCATAATTTTTTTTTTCAGGCACTGTATTTCATGAATCTAATGACAGGCAATGCAACTTACATCATTCGAATTGAGTGTGAATGTGTAAGTTGGGTTTCCTGTCTGAAGGTGAATGGCATAATTTACGGGCGTTTTATTTTCCCTCTCCATATACGAGCAGAGCACAGGCGAGTGCGGAACCACTATAACGACTACACAGGCCGCAAATGGGAAAATCCACTGATATAAGCGACTTTCACAAAGGGCAGATTGTTATGCCCCGATGTGTGTGAAACGAGCTTCTCGGAAACGGCAAAGCTGATCGGCTGTTCGTATGCTACTGTTCTGAGGATTTACGGAAAGTTGTTGAGGGCGGTGAAATCAAGAGCAGGCGATAGAGTGCTGGACGTCCACATATCGTTACAGGAGGTGAAGGTCGGAGGCTTGCCCCCTCTGTAAAGCAGGATAAGCGACGATCTGTAGCCGATCTGATAACAGAGTACAGACCTGATGCAGGCGCAAGTGTTTTGGGGCACCCTGTTCAGCGTACATTGTGCATCATGAAGTTCCACAGCTGACTGTCCCTACGTGACTCAACAACATTGTCAATTGCAATTGGAGTGAGGTCGGGATCACTAGAAGTGGACTGCAGATCAACAGAAACGTGAGTAGTGGGATAATGGGTCTCTGACGCCAAATTTGATATCAAATTGATACGCAAATTAATTAAATTGATCAATTAATTACCCCCACCCCACCATCCCAAGCCTCAGCCCACCCCCACCCCTAGATGACGCCATGGGCTTCCCTCAGCTGGCTCGTAGTTCCCCGCCACTCCCTCTCCTCTCCCCATCCCCCACCTCCCTACTGGCGGAAATTTCGAATTTTGGCGGGAATGCCGGTTTTCGGCGGGGATTTCAGAGGTGGTGCCCAATGATGTGCTGACTTCCCACCACACCCCCCTTCCGGGAATTTGGGAAAATTCAAAATGGCTGTGCCCTTTCAAGGACTCAAACCCCAGTCTTTCAGATTGGAAAGTTCAAGTGCAGCCCCCAACACAATTATATCACGAAAGACCCATGAAATTGGCAGTACCCAATAGGAATGCAGCATTCGATCACATCAGGGATATAAGGTCGTCCCAGCAGCTCTGCAACCTCAGTTGCAGTCACCATGAAGCACCAGCCGAGATCGTCCAGCACTGCCGAGCCGCAGGAGAAGAATAGGAAGAAGCTGTGGAAGAGTAAGTACCCCTTGCTTAATGTCTGTGCTTAATGTGCTTAATGTGCTTTGAGGAAGGTGAAGTCTTTGTGCTGCTATTATCGCTTGTAACTTCTTTGCTCATCGGTGGATGCGACGTACTCCAGCCTGTTGGAGTCTGCAGTAGCGACGTGTCCCAGCCTGTCAGGACCCGCAGTACCAGCAGAACCCTTGGATCCTGTTGCGCACCTACTCATGGAGCAGGACAATGATCTGTTATCGTCGATTGAAGACACCAGGCAGCCACTGACTCACAGATGTACACCGGGGGTCTCAATCAGCATGATACAGGTCGCTACTGGACCCCATCACATGCGCCATCACAGAATATTCCAGTAATATTACATGGACAAAGTGAGGATGTAGTGGATGATACCAATTAAGGCCTATGCACCACTACTGTTCATTCAGTGTATAATTTAACCGCTTGTGGTTCGACGGGTTTACGTTTTGGTATAGAAGCGTCTGTAGACAGAGACTGGCATGCTGAGACAGAGCTCGAGAATGCAGTTAAAAGTGTTAAAGTGTGGTTTACGGAGGTGGAATGGCATGAACTGTATCATCCAAAACTCTACATCAAGCAGCAGTTGACCACCTAGTATCATCCGAGCTGTGCTCCGGGCATTTACTCTGCTGCTCTAACTATATCCATTACAGCAGTGTACAATGACTCTGCAGTACGTGTGAAATCGGGTGACACGTCCATTTATCTACAGCACCCTACCATCACAAACCTCTTCGATCTATAGATGGTGCTATCCATTGCGTTAAAGGCTAAACAGATAGCTGCCTTGTGTTAAAGCTGTGTATAGGAACATTGCAGGGTATCTCCGTAAGAGCAGTGTGCATGTAGACGACTTCCAACAGTGGCTCAATAAAGTGCCAAGGGAAACTAATGTACTGCCAGTGAGTTTGAGAGATATACATGCTGAATACTGTGCCTACGAGAAGGCAGTGCACCCCATGTATAATTACTGAATAAAAATGTGTATAACAATGTATGTGTTTTATTTCTTACCTCTCATTATAGTGTAAGTACTAAAGCTACCAGAGAAAGAGAAGATCAATTAAACCACCCACGGTTCTGCCAATACCGAAGACATTGGGTGGAATTGTTCCCTTCCTTGTTCCTGCCCTTGCCGGTCTGTCAGCGGTGGGTTCACTGGCTGGCGGTGTCGCGGCTATTGCCAGGGCGGTCAAGAATTCACAAAACTCTCAGGAGCAACTACAGGAGGCACAAAAACATAACCGCATGGTAGAGACAGCAGCCATCGGAAAAGGCCTATATCTGAAACCATACAAGAAAAGACTAGGTCTTGTCATAAAAGAAAGTAGAAAAGCCAGCAGTCCTACCACACCACCTACAAATACAGATCTACTTAAATTTGTTAAGAAGAAATTCGACATTCCGAGATTCCGAGGTGTGTTAATGCGGAATACGTTACCCAAGACTATGCGGAAATCACGAAAATGCGAAATTGTGAATCTGGACGTAGCAGGAGGACCTGGAACTCACTGGGTAGCATATGTCAAAAAAAGAAATACAAATAACGTCATTCACCGAATTGCAACCACCAGAAGAATTACAACGATACTTCACAGGCAGAAGACACGTGTGCCGGCCGGAGTGGCCGAGCGGTTAAAGGCGCTACAGTCTGGAACCGCACGACCGCTACGGTCGCAGGTTCGAATCCTGCCTCGGGCATGGATGTGTGTGATGTCCTTAGGTTAGTTAGGTTTAAGTAGTTCTAAGTTCTAGGGGACTTATGACCACAGCAGTTGAGTCCCATAGTGCTCAGAGCCATTTTTTTTAGAAGACACGTGTTCTATAATTTTCGATGCTACCAAGATTTTAATACATTCTTGTGTGGTCAACTATGCATTAAGTACTTCCTGAAGTCTACGAATGATTTATAAGGGCAGGTGCTAAGCACCCATTCACCAGTTGATGTTTAGATGCAATGTTGTACACTCTGACTTTAAAATAACAGCCGTCAATATTACGTGCGAATTACTTCCCACGAATTGGTTTAAGGATTGGAGATCGGAGTATTGCGCTGACTGTACTGGAGACATAAAACACATCCCAAATATCACTGAAGTTAACAATAAACCGCATCTGGAAATTAATGGTAAAAACGAAATTGTGGAAATTGAACATGGTGCATACGATATTGACGTTTTAAGCGAAGTTTTGAAAGTGTGTGGAAAAAGCATTGTCCTCTGTGCAAACATCAATTCACTTAAATCTGAAATAAGGACGGTAAATGCATCGACTGGCTTTAAGCAAAAAGGTTCAGTAGGTCCACTACTGGGTTTCTCATAGGGACGGGTTTTGAAGACGGATCACAGTAAATTTTACAAATCTGATCAGACAGTGGATATTCTCCCTGTCAGTACAATCTCTGTTGAGTGTAACATTACAACGATATCATATCTCAACAATAGATTAATTCATTCAATTTACGGATTCTTCCCATCAGTTGGAACACGGTATAAGATTGTCGAGAGTCCTACCAACGCTATACGGCTTCCAGTAACAGTTCAGACATTGAACTACCTGGAGCTGCGTATTGTTGACCAAAACAACTAACTTGTTGACTTTCGAGGTGAGTAAGTCATTGTACGATTACGTATAAGACAGGATGGGAGTAAGGTGTAAAACCAGCGCACACAGCGTACAGCACAGCACTTTACAGCAGAACCGAAAAGTGATAACACATGCGAACTACAAGTTTCTTAAATCAGTAGGCTTGAAACCTCGCAATAACGTCGTCGCTGAATGCATCTCACCCAGTGGAATATGACGAGTGAATCATATGCCAGGAATGATTCTCGGATAAACTTTATGCTTCAATGAAATTTAACAAGAATGATTAAATTAGGATTGTCATCCAACACCAAGACGCCTTAAATCTTCCAAGCAAGAGTTACATATATTTGGATGGATCATTTAAGAAAAAGGATGGTATTCATACAGTGGAATCAAAACTTACACGTAATGCTTTGGCTTTCCTGTTCCAGGAAATACGTTATGAACTTAATGATCGTACACGTAATGTTGACATAGCATCAACCCTTAAAACATACGTCTCATCATCGCCCTCGGATTTGAATGGTTTAGAAAATCAGGATGGTGCATAGACGAGCCTGTGGGCAGAACACCGCCGGTTTACTGCACGCATACTCTAAAAATGTTTATGGGGTATTTTGAGGATATGCAGCGAATTATTATGAATGCTAAGTAGGAACTTATTCTGGGAAGGAGCGCAACGGATACTAACTCGTACATTCAAGGAGCTTAAGAGGAGAATCAGATCACCATCAATCATCCGTGGCAGACGAGGAGCGTTTGAAGATTTTAAAAAGGTTTGAATAGCGGTACGTATCTGCCATTAGCTTTTCGCTCATAGGAGGTTTTTGAGTATGCAGTGCTACCGACAGCGAGCAGATACCAGACGGCGATTGATGCACTCCGAGATATAACGCCATTATCATCGCAGACGTAATGCAGGCTTTCCTCCTCAGCAGCAACCTGGGGCGGGGGAGGGGGAGGAGGTGATTCAACTCGCAGCAGAGTACTGAGTTACATTTAATGGAATTGTATCTGCTATCATCTAGGGCTTTGGGGAGCTGTGCCTCCAGCACCGGGAGGCATGCTTCTAGAAACCTGACTGGGTCGCCATACCACCCAGCCGGATCCTCAATTCTAGTGAAGGAGATCGCCCCCTAAACGCCCTAGCAACCACCGAGTGTTCTACAGGAGTCATGACGCCGCTAATCGGACGTCCTTCGCTTTCAGGACGGGATTCATAATGGCGGCAGAATCAAAATGGTATCTGTTCTGTCTGACACATCCAATAGAACAGACTCTACATATACTAAAATATTTTTCTGGTGGCAATATGTTAGTATGTTAGCATATTGTACCTAAGTTAGAAATACATTGTAAATTAATATTTTGATAATATAATTAACTGTGTATGCTTATTTATATGTGTTTATGACATCATAAAATTCTTCGTCATTTATCTTCTAGTACTATTATACCATATTTCTATGTCTGTACAACCATGCCTCCTTCACCATTATGGCATGAGAAGGAATGAAGATGTTAATATACTTCTTAGTTTTAGCCCTCTATCTGGGTAGCGTGCATTCAGTCTCTAACCACTGGAGCATTGTATATTGTACTGAGGCGTTTAACTGTGCCGTGATAAGATGAGGATACATATCTTTACATCGGGCACAGAGACAGGAATCTCCACCCACATTTTCTCTCCTCTCAGCATTCCGTTTCGTTGCCAATTCGCCCCAAGCTACTTCCCAGTGTGGCCGTGGTCCCCATATCATTAGGCTTAGCGGACGGAATCACCGTAATTGTGATTCGTAAAATATACACGACCATTATTGGTCGGTTGATGTAGTAAACAGTCTCCATCACTCAATCCTATCGTCAGTGTCAATATGTCAATGCAGTGCGGAAACATTGCAAACAGCACAACTGATGTTATGTATTCGTCCCATTTCATATCGCTTCTCCCTAGTTAAAACATTGATGAATATTCTGCTCCTACATCCCATGTAGGTTCAGGAACGTCACATTTTCACCTCTGACCCAAGTTTTCCTAGGTTCTTGCTGTCAATCCTAACATCACGTTTATCAGGATACTTGACTGGTCGCGATAAGTCTAACGCAGGCAGTAAAACTTTGATATTTACTTTACTTCACTGCGTACAACACAATAATATTTTGGTTTTTTATTTTATGTAGCATTACAAATGCAAATCTTTGTAATAAAATTGGAACCATTTCTTACGATAGATGGAATATTTGACAGTGAAGCAATTGGAGACTATAAAAGAACTGTGACTTTTTTTCGCTTATCTCAGGTCCGCCGTATATTTTTCAGAGAATTACTTTAGCGTCGTATTTGAAGAAAAAATATGTGTGGAAGCTGTGGAATATCCAAGTTACGCTTCCTATTTGTTCGACATGGAAGATCGTGCTGAATTAAACGGAGACATATAATTCATTAATTTCATAAAGAATGCAGTATGGCGGAAGCCATATTATAGTTTAGCCTCCTACAAAAGAGAAGATGAATACGCCTGAACACCAGACCACAAATGTGCCAGACACGAAAGGAATAAAGGAAAATAGAATTTAACGTCTTCTCGACGACGCGGTCATTAGAGATCGATAAGGTACAAGGTAAACTCCACCTATGATGTGGTGTTAGTTTATTCGTGACTTTCTCACAGGCAAGTATATAAGAACTAATGAGACGCTTGCATCAAGAAATAATATCTGTCTGTCTAACAGAATTATAACTGAATTGTTTGGATAAGAGTTTACTGGGTCAGTTATAATAAATATCGGTATCCCGTGAATGTAAGCAATACGTCATCGCGTGTGACTGTATTCCACTGTTAGCACAATAAATACGAACTATTGGAAGATGAAGACACAACTTCAACTTTTATTTAAGCTATCGTTATATCTTAGTGCTTATTCTTATAAGTAATATTTTATGAGAGAGTGTGTGTGTGTGTGTGTGCGGAAGGAACGTAACACTTTCATCTGGCTTGTAACCGAACGGGCGTACGTTAAAAAGCCAACTCCTGAGCAGAACACAATGGTTGGTAATGTCCTCAATACAGCAGTCGCAAATGTATATACCGGGCAGTTAACCCTAGCATTTTCCATAAAATGCATCACCGAAGGGGGGTGCTTTTTGCCCACTCAGAATAAAATAAAAATAAGAACTAAATTTGTTAATTGTTGTTGAATTCTATTAACAACATACTCATTAAAGAGGTCCTGATGTGTAATCGGGGTCCATAACCTGAAAATACGTTTTAGCACACTCTTCGCAGTAGCAACGCACTTTCAATAACGTATATTATCGACTTCATGACCATCTCAAAAAAATGCGTATGAATGTGTAACTAAGGCCGTGAGCCGGGAAATACTGGAAACGATCTTCACTGGGAAAATGACATCTACCACTGAGATATAAATTTTTGGGTTAAGTTTAACCAAAAAATTTAAAAAATATCTAGAATCTTGTGTCAGAACTCATTAAAAATAATAAATAACATTTCAGAATTTTAAAATATAAAGAAACTGACTAGATTATAATATTTTCAAAAGAGGGGCATAATATACCCTCTGCTTGGTATTGCGATGGTTAATCAGTCAGATTTAACGTCTCTTCATTGTCGAGACAATTGTAGAATGGGCACTCGCTAGACTGGATGATGATATGGGAAAACACTGGCCGTAACCTCGTCAAATGAACCACCCCAGAATCCAATCAGAAGTCAAAATGTTCGGACGAAGAACTGAACCCCGATCGTCCCACACAGGAATCTATTACAATAATCATTGCTCCACCTCAGTTGGTAGCACAGACTGAGGACTTCGGTTACCGTACAATGACAGAGATGGACATTCGGACGATATTCATGTCGTCTTATTATCAGCACCCATCTACGTAAACGAATGGCTGAAATAGATAAGTGGACTCAGAAGCTAGTGAACCATCGCGCAATCATAATTATAGCGGCCGCCCACGATACTTATCGCGAGGCAGTGTGGCTGTCCGCCAGAGCACGCAAGTGGCCACGAGAAGCGGACGCGCCTGTCCTTGGCCGTGGCTCATTCATCGTCGGCTCGCCGCCCGCCGCTGCCGCTGCCGCTGCGCTGGAACAGTGCCAGAGTTCCACCTGTTACTGACCCTCATCCGCTCCGCATGCACAGCGCGAGTTCCGTGCTGTGCGAACGCATGTGCGCGTTACTGAGCGTCATTGCCTGCAGGTGCGTTTGAAACGCGATAGGCCCGACTCCTCCCAGCAGTCGACTGCTAAGTCACAAGTTCGAATATAAACAAATCTGACTAATATTCTGTGTTACGATGGATAGGAATCAGCAGGTAACTGGACAGGGCTGTTATATTTCTACTATTCCTTCAGAAGCAGTTTTATGAGGTGCTGCGGGCTCGCATTTTGGAAGACAGAGATTCAAGTCTCCATATGGCAATCCAGATTCACACTGAGGCAAAAAAATTCATGGGATACCTCCTAATATCGTATCGGCCTCGTTTCGCTCGGTGTAGTGCAGCAACTCGACGTAGCATGGCCTAAATAATTACTTGGAAGCCTCTGTACAATTACTGAGCCATGTTCCCTCTATATCCGCCCATAACTGCGAAAGTGTTGACGATGCAGGATTTTGTGCACCAACTGATCTCTCGGTTTCGTCCCACAAATGTTCGACGGGATTCGTGTCGAGCTATCTGGGTGACCAAATCATTTGCTCGAATTGTCCAGAATTTTCTTCTAACCAAGCGCGAACAATAGTGGCCCAGTGACATGGTGCATTGTCATCCATAAAAATTCCATCGTTGTTTGGGAACAGAAAGTCAACGAATGGCTACAAATGGTCTCCGAGTAGCCGAACGTAACGATTTACAGTCAATTATCGGTTCAGTTAGAGCGGAGGACCCAAAAATGGTTCAAATGGCTCTGAGCACTATGGGACTTAACTTCTGAGGTCATCAGTCCCCTAGAAGTTAGAACTACTTAAACCTAACTAACCTAAGAACATCACACACATCCATGCCCGAGGCAGGATCCGAACCTGCGACCGTAGCGGTCGCGCGGTTCCAGACTGTAGCGCCTAGAACCGCTCGGCCACTCCGGCCGGCAGCGGAGGACCCAGTACACTCCATGTAAACACAGCCCACACTACTATGAAGTCACCTCCGGCTTGCGCAATACGTTTTGACAACTTTGATCCATGGCTTCGTGGGGTCTGCGCCACACTCGAGCTCTTACCAACCGAAATCAGTACTCATCTGACCAGGCCACATTTGGACAGTCGTCTAGGGTCCAACCGATCCAGTCACGAGCCCAGGAGAGACGCTGCTGGCGATGTCGTGCTGTTAGTGAAGGCACTCGCGTTGGTCGTTTGCTGCCACAGTCCAATAACGCCAAATTTCACCGCACTGTCCTAACAGATACGTTCGCCGTACGTCCCACATTGATTTCAGCGCTTACTTAACAACTTGTTGCTTGCCTGTTAGCACTGACAATTTTACGCAAACACAGCTGACCTCGGTCGTTAAGTGAGGGCCGTCAGCCACAGCGTTGTTCATGGTGAGAGGTAATGCTGAAATCTGGTATTCTCTGCACACTGATGACACTGTGGATCTCGGAGTATTGAATTCCTCAACTATTTCCGAAACGGAATGTCTCGTGCGTCTAGCTCCAACTACCATTCCACGTTCAAAGTCTGACTGCGGTCGTGAGGCCATAAGCACCATTTCACACGAATCACTTGAGTATAAACGACAGCTACGCCAATTCACTGCTCTTTTATGCCTTGTCTACGCTTTTCTACCGCCATCTGTATACGTGCATATCTCTATCCCGTGACGTTTGTCACCTCGGGGTATATTTTCGGTGATTTCTCTAAATCCATCGAGACGGATGCCAGAACCTTTCCTTTGACAACGACGGGGTCTATTTCCTTCCTTGCCGGTTTTCTTCTCCTTAACTGAGCTTGTGCTCCGCCTCTGACGGTCGCATCGTCGACGGGTCGTTAACCCAAATCTTCCTTCCTTCCTTCCATTGTCCTGTATATAACAATGAACTACACTCAAGTTGTTGGCACTAGAGTCTGTGTAAGATATTACTATGTCGACACATGGCTGCTCCATTCTTTGTAGCCAGTCCCACACTGACAAGGGCACTGCACCTACTCGTCATCACCTTTTTGGAACAATCGTTGGCTGATTGTGGTTGGCTCGTATAGCAAGTTTCCTTTTGTTGTGCAATGAACTAGACAACGTCACGTAGCACAATTCAGGTGTTGTCATCGATATTTTGCCTCGAAGTTTTACCTGAAGTAATAGTGTCAGACAATGGCCCTCAGAACACGTCAAATGAATTTGAAATATTCTGTGAACGCAATGGCATACAGCATCTAACTTGTGCACCGTTCCATCCACAGTCAAACGGCGAAGCGGAACGTTTTGTCAGAACCTTCAAGCAGCAGATGGCGAAACTTCGCTCCGCACACAACAGGGATAAAGTACTGCAACTATTTCTCGCCTCCTATCGTTCGCACACACGACATGGACAATCGCCGGCGGAATTGCTTCACGGTCGCCGCTATGTGACACTGCTCCACCTGCTCCAACCTCGCATTCGGCGCCGAATGAAGGCCGCAAGTATCGCTTCGCGCCGCACGATATTGTCTTTTACAGGGTTTTTAGCGGCAGTAAACGGTGGTCGAGAGGCAAGATGGTCCGTTGACTTGGCGCTTGCATGTCTCTTATTTCAGGTCCAGATGGCTTGCAGCGCCGATATCGAAATCAACTTCGCCTCTGTCATGTGCTGGATGATCTTTCACGGATCCAAAGGACAGCGCGGCCACAGCAGCCGCCAGAGGGTGTCATCATGTCACCGCGGGACGACCCCATGGAGACGGAGCCTTCGCTTCCTCCGCCTCCTGTCGTCCTATCGATGCACCTGGACTTGCCCGGACAGCAGCAGTCGCTGCCTTCTTCACCTGGTTCATGGCTTCAGGCGGAGGACGCGGTACCCTTCTGGTCGTTTTCCGGGGGAAGGCCGGATGCCGGGGTACGGCCGGAAGCTTGTCGTCCCCTGCAGCCACAGTTTCCGGTCCAGCGATGCACCCACCCTCCAGCCTCTACCGCCATCCTCCCTATAAGACGACGGTCCGTCGCTTGGTGGGGATGGGGGGGGGGGGGTCAGAAATGTTCCGTCGTATCGACACGCGACGGTACGAAGATGAAGAACGTAAGAGCAGAGAAGGCTGTGAGACGTCAGCCAATAGCCCACTGACTAGCACGGCACCACGACAGGAGCGCCCCCTAACCGAAGAGAATATAAGCGCCGCTCCTGCCAGCCTCGGGGAGAGTAGAAGACGGACACTACATCTACATCTACATCCATACTACGCAAGACACCTGACGGTGTGTCGCGGAGGGTACGTTAAGTACCTCTATCGGTTTTCCCTTCTATTCCAGTCTCGTATTGTTCGTGGAAAGAAGGATTGTCGGTATGCCTCTGTGTGGGCTTTAATCTCTCTGATTTTATCCTCATGGTCTCTTCGCGAGATATACGTAGGAGGGAGCAATATACTGCTTGACTCCTCGGTGGAGGTATGTTGTCGAAACTTCAACAAAAGCCCGTACCGAGCTACGAAGCGTCTCTCCTGCAGAGTCTTCCACTGGAGTTTATATATCATCTACGTAACGCTTTCGCGATTACTAAATGATCCTGTAACGAAGAGCGCTGCTCTCCGTTGGATCTTCTCTATCTCTTCCATCAACCCCATCTGGTACGGATCCCACACTGCTCAGCAGTATTCAAGCAGTGAGCGAACAAGCGTACTGTAACCTACTTCCTTCGTTTTCGGATTGCGTTTCCTTAGGATTCTTCCAATGAATCTCAGTTTGGCATCTGCTTTACCGACGATCAACTTTATATGATCATTCCATTTTAAATCAGTCCTAATGCGTACTCCCAGATAATTTATGGAATTAACTGCTTCCAGTTGCTGACCTGCTATATTGTAGCTAAATGATAAAGGATCTTTCTTTCTATGTATTCGCAGCACATTACACTTGTCTACATTGAGATTCAATTGCCATTCACTGCACCATGCGTCAATTCGCTGCAGATCCTCCTGCATTTCAGTACAATTTTCCATTGTTACAACCTCTCGATATACCACAGCATCACCCGCAAAAAGCCTCAGTGAACTTCCGATGTCATCCACAAGCTCATTTACATATATTGTGAACAGTAACGGTCCTACGACACTCCCCTGCGGCACACCTGAAATCACTCTTACTTCGGAAGACTTCTCTCCATTGAGAATGACATGCTGCGTCCTGTTATCTAGGAACTCTTCAACCCAATCACACAATTGGTCTGATAGTCCATATGATCTTACTTTGTTCATTAAACGACTGTGGGGAACTGTATCGAACGCCTTGCGGAAGTCAAGAAACACGGCATCCACCTGTGAACCCGTGTCTATGGCCCTCTGAGTCTCGTGGACGAATAGCGCGAGCTGGATTTCACACGATCGTCTTTTTTGAAACCCATGCTGATTCCTACAGAGTAGTTTTCTAGTCTCCAGAAAAGTTATTATACTCGAACATAATACGTGTTCCAAAATTCTACAACTGATCGACGTCAGAGATATAGGTCTATAGTTCTGCACAACTGTTCGATGTCCCTTTTTGAAAACGGGGATGACCTGTGCCCTTTTCCAATCCTTTGGAACGCTACGCTCTTCTAGAGACTAGCAGAGCGGCCCAGATGAGCAGTGATATTAATGACAGCAATGACTTATGAGCGAATGTGAATGCTTTCATGTACACTGTATGTAGTAAAAGACACTGTTTGCATGTCGCCCATCGCTTGCGACAGCTCGCTGTAAATCCAAAGTTAACTATTGTCAATCTTCTTTATTGTAGTAAAAACTATTAATGTGATTTGCTTGAATTGTTGTATAGCTATCCGAGAAAGCCGCATTCTTTAGGCACCCTATAAGAGACTAGTGTGCAGAACCCCACAAGACCAAATACCCCTACATTAAGTTCTTCACATTCAATTTGTAACTCCCTATATTTGTATGCGATACTTAATTATGTTCAGAACTGTAGGCGTACCTAAAATGATGATCGGTCACATATTTATTTCTTGAACATTATTGTAAATTAGAAATTGATGTATAACATATGGTGCGCCGTATGGATGCAAGGTAGAATCTATATTTGCCATAGCAACTATCAAAGAAGAACGAGCTAAATCTGTACCAATCGCCTGTCTTGCATACGCAGATGAAATAATCATGAAATTCTATCAAGTTCGATAAAAATATATCAGAGTTTCCCAGCAGCACGAGTTAGTTAATGTTATATGAAACTCACTTAAAGCTCTTGCACGGTTTCATACAGGTGAATAATTTTTAAAACTGCCTCGAGCCCCCACGTAAAACAATAATGTTATAGTATACAATTGCTATTAATGTTAGAGTTCATATTTCACATATGTTTCCAATGCAAGAATCGAAAATCTTCCCAATTCTGCCGGAGTTTTTCGAAATCTTTATATTACTCCCCAGTGAAATAGTTGAGAGTCATAAAACGACGTTCACCCGATACATTGCAAATTGCGTGACCATTAGGTCGCCCAGAATTTTTCAGTAACTACAATTCGTGCAGAGTCACACTCCAAAACGACACAACCTTCCCGTAGTTTTCCGCTGACATTCTCAAAAAAATGTTCAAATGTGTGTGAAATCTTATGGGACTTAACTGCTAAGGCCATCCGTCCCTAAGCTTACAAACTACTTAACCTAAATTATCCTAAGGACAAACACACACACCCATGCCCGAGGGAGGACTCGAACCTCCGCCGGGACCAGCCACGCAGTCCATGTCTGCAGCGCCTGAGACCGCTCGGCTAATCCCGCGCGGCTGACATCCTCAAATTCGTGTTTCCCAACCAGGTTTCATATAAGGCCAGCCCCTTCCGCTCTTCCGGAATATTGTCCGTGAACAACCAAAACGGAATATAAAACGCTTCAAAGCTATAGATTTTGAGCTACAGTACTCATAAGCACCTCAAGATGCACATCATTCTGAACCCTTTACAATTAAGTATGAATATTATCTCTAAGGTTAAAAACACTGAAGGTGCAGATGAGTAAATTAACCAGTTTTAGAGACGTAATGAAACGATACAAAACCAATTTCCCAGTTTTATAAGGGGCTGTCAAGTGAAAACGATAGGGATGGAAAAAAGTAAGTAAACTGTTTTTACACTCCTGGAAATGGAAAAAAGAACACATTGACACCGGTGTGTCAGACCCACCATACTTGCTCCGGACACTGCGAGAGGGCTGTACAAGCAATGATCACACGCACGGCGCAGCGGACACACCAGGAACCGCGGTGTTGGCCGTCGAATGGCAATGGCGCTAGCTGCGCAGCATTTGTGCACCGCCGCCGTCAGTGTCAGCCAGTTTGCCGTGGCATACGGAGCTCCATCGCAGTCTTTAACACTGGTAGCATGCCGCGATAGCGTGGACGTGAACCGTATGTGCAGTTGACGGACTTTGAGCGAGGGCGTATAGTGGGCATGCGGGAGGCCGGGTGGACGTACCGCCGAATTGCTCAACACGTGGGGCGTGAGGTCTCTACAGTACATCGATGTTGTCGCCAGTGGTTGGCGGAAGGTGCACGTGCCCATCGACCTGGGACCGGACCGCAGCGACGCACGGATGCACGCCAAGACCGTAGGATCCTACGCAGTGCTGTAGGGGACCGCACCGCCACTTCCCAGCAAATTAGGGACACTGTTGCTCCTGGGGTATCGGCGAGGACCATTCGCAACCGTCTCCATGAAGCTGGGCTACGGTCCCGCACACCGTTAGGCCGTCTTCCGCTCACGCCCCAACATCGTGCAGCCCGCCTCCAGTGGTGTCGCGACAGGCGTGAATGGAGGGACGAATGGAGACGTGTCGTCTTCAGCGATGAGAGTCGCTTCTGCCTTGGTGCCAATGATGGTCGTATGCATGTTTGGCGCCGTGCAGGTGAGCGCCACAATCAGGACTGCATACGACCGAGGCACACAGGGCCAACACCCGGCATCATGGTGTGAGGAGCGATCTCCTACACTGGCCGTACACCACTGGTGATCGTCGAGGGGACACTGAATAGTGCACGGTACATCCAAACCGTCATCGAACCCATCGTTCTACCATTCCTAGACCGGCAAGGGAACTTGCTGTTCCAACAGGACAATGCACGTCCGCATGTATCGCGTGCCACCCAACGTGCTCTAGAAGGTGTAAGTCAACTACCCTGGCCAGCAAGATCTCCGGATCTGTCCCCCATTGAGCATGTTTGGGACTGGATGAAGCGTCGTCTCACGCGGTCTGCACGTCCAGCACGAACGCTGGTCCAACTGAGGCGCCAGGTGGAAATGGCATGGCAAGCCGTTCCACAGGACTACCTCCACCATCTCTACGATCGTCTCCATGGGAGAATAGCAGCCTGCATTGCTGCGAAAGGTGGATATACACTGTACTAGTGCCGACATTGTGCATGCTCTGTTGCCTGTGTCTATGTGCCTGTGGTTCTGTCAGTGTGATCATGTGATGTATCTGACCCCAGGAATGTGTCAATAAAGTTTCCCCTTCCTGGGACAATGAATTCACGGTGTTCTTATTTCAATTTCCAGGAGTGTATTTCAAAAGTAATCCCCATATTTGTTAGTACATTTATCCCAATGTGAGACAAGTCGGTCAATGCCTTCAAAGAAAAATCTTTGCGGTTGATTACGGAAACACGATTTTACACAGGCGTGCACCTCTCTGTCCGAAGCAAATCGTCGGCCACAAGTGTCTTTCTCCAGGGATCCAAAAGTACGGAGTGTACGGGAATGTATGGAGGATGTGTAAGTGCTTCCCATCGAAATTTCTACAGCGTAGTCGAAACAACCTTGGAACATGTGGACCTGCTCTTACACATCCTCCATAAAATCTTGATCTCTCCCCATGAGGTTTCCATATTTTTGGAGCCCTGGAGAAAGACACTGGTGGCTGCCGATTTGCTTGCCACGAAGAGATGCAATCATTGTTTCTTAGGCAACCACAAACACTTTTCTATGAAGAAAATGGGCATCTTGTTTAACAGCGCGATAAATGTGTTAACAGTTATGGCGATTACTTTTGAAATAATGAAAAATTTATTTAATTTGACTGCCCCTTATAATATCTAGTGAGCACGTAAGGTATGAGTTCCATAGTATTCTGCATCTTCTTGCCAAGTGTGCGCAAATCTGCGCTGTCACACTTCGTTTACCTAGTATTCCATTAATGAGACACCTGATTTTAAAAAGTTAATTAACTACTTTGTGTTTAAAAGTCATGATCCAAAGCTATAACTTAATCAGCTTTGTGTTACTGTAGTGCATATTATTCCATGCCTGCAGTGAGAAGTGGAGGAACCAGCATCAGACTAAATTTTGGGCAGAGTACAAGTGTCCAGAATAAGATTTTCCACTCTGCAGCGGAGTGTGCGCTGATATGAAACTTCCTTGCAGATTAAAACTGTGAAGATTAAAACTGGCAGAAGTAAAGCTGTGAGGAGAGAGCGTGAGTCGTGCTTGGGTAGCTCAGATGGTGGAGCACTTGCCCGCGAAAGGCAAAGGTCCCGAGTTCGAGTCTCGGTCCGGCACACAGTTTTAATCTGCCAGAAAGGTTTTTATGGAGGATGATCGCTGACAGTGAACCCGAGGCGTCGGATTGTTGCAAATGGTGCAGCACTCGTGTGGAGTCAGGCATTGTCAACTTGAAGGAGAGGGTACTCGATGTGTAGACGAACTCTTCGAATTCGAAAGTCGATTACAGCACACTGTTTCTCTCGTACCGACGTAATTACGATACACACCACCATGTTACACGTGACAAATCGGAGCCCTCTAGCGGATGATGGCTACAAATATGTAGACATGAAGAACAAAGAAGTAGAATGTCAATAACAGTTGTTTTATTTAAAAAAAACTTTAAGAGTTTTCACATAAAAAATTCGGAGGAATTACTTTTCAGCACGCCCTCGTCTTATTAGGGCTGGCCATGAATAAGAACTCACAGACGCAGGGATCGTGGTTAAAACTGCATACATTCTTAACGAGCTTCAGTGCACAAGCTATAACGATAAAAAAATTACATTAAGTGAGGGAGGATTCAGAAGAACAATTGAGCCAGGGTTTTTCTACGCACGGAGAGTTTGCCTGCGTACTGTAACATGGTTCGCTGTGACCCCGGTAGCGCACGGACCCGGCGTCCGAAGTGCAGCTTCATCCCTCACGGAGACGGCGTCAAGACGCGACTCCTTTCCAATGCTGTCCGTCTGGAAGTGACTTGTTTCACCACGAGAATTACGTCAGTACGTGAGAAACAGTGTGCTGTAATCGACTTTCGAATTCGAAGACTTCGTCTACACACGAGTACCCTCTCTTTCAAGTTGACAATGCCTGGCTGCACACGAGTAGTGCACCATCTGCAACAACCCGACGCCTCGGGTTCACTTTCAGCGATCATCCTCCAAAAAAACCTTCCTGCCAGATTAAAACTGTGCACGGACTGAGACTCGAACTCGGGACTCCGCCTTTCGCGGGCAAGTGCATCTGAGCTACCCAAGCACGACTCACGATCCGTCATCACAGCTCCAATTCCGACAGTACCTCGTCTCCTCAATTCCACAGAAGCTCTCCTGCGAACCTTGCAGAACTACTACTCCTGGAAGAAAGGATATGCGGAGACATGGCTTAGCCACAGCCTGGTGGATATATCCAGAATGAGACTTTCACTCTGCAGTGGAATGTGCACTGATATGAAACTTCCTGGCAGATTAAAACTGTGCGCCTGACCGCACATTTTACAGTGATGGCATCAACAAACTGGTCTCTCGTTGGGAGAAATGAGTTCGTCGTCAGGGTGACGATGTTGAAAAATAAGTATTTAGACGTGAAGAATAAAGATGTAGGACATGAGATCTCAGGCTTTCCCGGCGAATGTGCTGTATCCAAGGTTCCCGGGTGTCCAGCCGGATCCGTTCGTCGACGTTCCACGATATTTCGGCGGATAACCGTTCCGCCATCATCAGGTGGTGCTGCACCACCTGATGATGGTGGAACGGTTATCCGCCGAAATATCGTGGAACGTCGACGAACGGATCCGGCTGGACACCCGAGAACCTTGGATACAAGATGATGGCGGAACGGTTATCCGCCGAAATATCGTGGAACGTCGACGAACGGATCCGGCTGGACACCCGAGAACCTTGGATACAAGATGATGGCGGAACGGTTATCCGCCGAAATATCGTGGAACTTCGACGAACGGATCCGGCTGGACACCCGAGAACCTTGGATACAAGATGATGGCGGAACGGTTATCCGCCGAAATATCGTGGAACTTCGACGAACGGATCCGGCTGGACACCCGAGAACCTTGGATACAAGATGATGGCGGAACGGTTATCCGCCGAAATATCGTGGAACTTCGACGAACGGATCCGGCTGGACACCCGAGAACCTTGGATACAAGATGTAGGACGTCAGTAACGTGTGTTTATTTAAAAAGCTTTAAGAGTTTTCACATAAAAAATTCGGAGGCATTACTTTTACGTCTTAGATTGAGTGTTTCTATCCTCATCCCCGTCTTTCAACTCCATAATCGACCCACGGTAACTCGATATTGCTATCCAGCCCTGCAACGAGGTTCGAATCGATGGCCTTTGATCCAGATCATTTCTGTGAATACTACGAGTACTTCCATTAGTATGAGCGGTTACTGTTTCGGAGGTATCGTCGATTAAAATTAATCTAGAGACCGTCTTTTATTCATTCATTCAACTAGCCATAGAGACACATTCAGTAGAAATAATCAATGATCCAAGAGCTACAAATTAATCTCGGGTGGGCGATCGGAGAGCATGGGTGTTACTGCCACAAATCTCACAAGAACAGAATCGTTTCACGCTACCGCCACTTGGTATCTATGACCGAAATAGCAAATCGTCTCGGCCAAACCAACTGTTTTACTGTTACGTCGAGAGGAATTTTGGCAACAGAAGTTGCTGAGGAGTGTTGTTGTGCCAGATGCGGTGGGACCACGCAGAGGCGGTTGTAGTGTTTTGAACGTTGAGCCGGGCTTCTCACTCGCCATTTGATTGCGACGTTACGACTGGCGGCCGCATTCCACGGCGCAGAGGAATAAGTGCGCGCCTTATATCCGGAGGGTGACGCTATCCTTTTAATGGGCCGGGAGCGATTCTCCGGCATTTTTCGGGAATAGCTCGTCATTTAATGGGTCTCCTAAAGTGGCTACATCCCGGAGGATGGACGGAATTTATGCAGCAGGGGTCGCAGGTCGGAAGGCGGAGTCCCAGTGCGTCGATGGCTGGGTGTGCTGTAGCCGCAGCCGCAGAAAGGCGCAAGGCCACATAAACAAGCCTCACAATGGCCTACCGTAATTATCCGAGCTCATGATTATGAATTAAAAATACAAAACGCTCTAACAATGATAGAGAAATTATTTAAAAAATGCTATTCAGTTGACTGTGTTTTGCTTCCTTTCAGTACTTGCTCGTAATGGTTCCATCTATTGTATGATAATAAACGCAATTTATTGTTTGTTTTTTCTGACACGGATTCTTAGACGGATGTGGAGACATTATAGTACAATATAAATGAAACGAGAAAAGAGGATTTATTTCTGTTTCAATGTGTATCTTTATATGGAAAACAATATTTTATAATTTTTAAGTCACATTACTCATTTATGTAACAGTGACTGAAAGCCAATTGCTGTTGAATTTAAAGAGATGCAGAAATGAAAAACAGTTTACACTTTGTGTTCAGCTACTTTTAGTGCTTTCTATAATGGTTCTTACTATTGTATGGTAATAAACGTAATTTATGTCTTGTTTTTGGTCACATAGATTTTTATACGGATGTGGAGTCATTAAAGGCACCATGGAAAGGAACTGAAAAAAATAGTCTACTGTTGTGCTTCAGTGCTAATCTTTGAAGGAAAATAGTGTCTCTGTGTTTTATTATTAATGTCTCATTACTTATCGATCTAATTGTGACTGAATACCAAGTACTCCTGTATTTAAGGTGATGTAGAACGAAACCATCACTTTTTAACTTTAAGATGGAATCTGTACTTCCTTCTTATAGTAAAATGGCTTTCGTGGGTATAGTAATACTCAGAGATCGTTGAAAACTTAAATCTAGCTCAGAGCAAGTCTAGAACGGTGTACAAACAATGAATGATAAACATTCCTGAGATATCACATTCAGGAACTCCATTTTTCGTCTCGCCATAAAGTCAGCATTACATTAAAGTAAGAGTGATATCAGGTGTGCCGCAGGGGAGTGTCGTAGGACCGTTGCTATCCACAATATATATAAATGAGCTTGTGGATAACGTCGGAAGTTCACTGACGCTTTTTGCGGATGATGCTGTGTTGTATCGAGAGGTTGTAACAATGGGAAATTGTACTAAAATGCTGGAGTATCTGCAACGAGTTGACGCATGGTGCAGGGAATGGCAGTTGAATCTCAATGTAGACAAGTGTAATGTGCTGCGAATACATAGAAAGAAAGATCCTTTATCATTTAGCTACAATGTAGCAGGTCAGCAACTGGAAGCAGTTAATTGCATAAATTATCTGGGAGTAGGCATTAGGAGTGATTTAAAATGGAATGACCATATAAAATTAATCGTCGGTAAAGCAGATGCCAAACTGAGATTCATTGGAAGAATCCTAAGGAAATGTAGTCCGAAAACAAAGGAAGTAGGTTACAGTGCACTTGTTCACCCACTGCTTGAATACTGCTCACCGGTGTGGGATCCGTACCAGGTAGGGTTGATAGAAGAGATAGAGAAGATCCAACGGAGAGCAGTGCGCTTCGTTACAGGATCATTTAGTAGTCGCGAAAGCGTTACGGAGATGATAGATAAACTCCAGTGGAAGACTCTGCAGGAGAGACGCTCAGTAGCTCGGTACTGGCTTTTGTTGAAGTTTCGAGAACATAACTATACCGAGGAGTCAAGCAGTGTATTGCTCCCTCCTACGTATATCTCGCGAAGAAACCATGAGGATAAAATCAGAGAGATTGGAGCCCACACACAGGAACACCGACAATCCTTCTTTCCACGAACAATACGAGACTGGAATAGAAGAGAGAACCGGTAGAGGTACTCAAGGTACACTCCCCCACACACCGTCAGGTGGCTTGCGGAGTAAGGATGTAGATGTAGAAACTCAGTCAGCGAGGAGCCGTCAAGTGAAACAGGAAGGTGAATGCAAGTGTCAGAATATCTCGTCGAATTCAACAGACAGAATATAAGCAAGTGAGTACATTCCGAGATATATTGTGGCGTGTATTTATATCTCGGCTCGTATGGATAACGCTAATTCGGCAGCATTTGTGTGTGTGTGTGTGTGTGTGTGTGTGTGTGTGTGTGTGTGTGTGTGTGTGTTTAGAGCCAGAACACAGAACTGGATCCGTCGCACCGGCATGAGGATACCAGACCATGTAAAAAGAGTACAGAAAGGTATGAGCGCCATCTCTCCCGCATGGCCGGCTGCATCGATAAAATGCGGTGGGGCGGCTGACACGAATGACACTGCGTTATCTTCCATTGTCCAAAATAATAAACTACTCAGAATGCAAGTGGAGCGCGCAAGTCGTTAATAATCGCATGTTGCGTGGAAAAAAAGTAGTGTTTTCAGACGTGTCTCACGTCATGGTGCCCATCAGTGACGGCTGCATGCGCGTTTGAGGTTACCGTGGCTACTACGGTCTGGCTGCCTCCGTTGTTAAAATGGAATAACGAACAAACAACAACCGTTATGACTTTGGTCCCACTGCACATAGCACTCGATGCCGACGTCTGGGTATCGAGGGCAATTTGAGCTGCAATTGCTACACCAGAAAGATGTTATAGCTCGAGGTATACCATTCATGTGGGTATTTACATATGGCATATTATAGCAGGTCAGTGACCAGCCATACCTGGCAAGGAATGTCGAAGGCTTCTTCGAAGAGCTGCGGATACCACTGTTTCTTGACCTGCACGTTTGCCTGGCGTTCGGCCCTAGAATCACGCTCAGGACGCGGTTGGTCGGCAAATTGATCTTTACACTTCCAGTGATTATGCATTGAGAGCTTTCATCCAGACCACACGTGGAGAGAACTGGGGTTCAGTTCGCTGACTGGTAGCGCGTACTCAAAATACACACCAACATAAAGCGCTCAATACTCAACTATCTTAGAGTGGGCGTC
The DNA here is from genome assembly GCF_023864275.1 of Schistocerca cancellata. Classification (NCBI taxonomy): domain Eukaryota; kingdom Metazoa; phylum Arthropoda; class Insecta; order Orthoptera; family Acrididae; genus Schistocerca; species Schistocerca cancellata. The sequence continues at coordinate 124,643,224 of NC_064629.1, read as the reverse complement.
CAAAATCCCACCAATACCGAACCGCTCAATACAAGATCCAACAACTAAAACCACAACGACTTCTAGGGCCTTGTGAGCACCAGGAATACCCCGAATCGCCGTCTACGTCCAGTCCAATGACTGAGGGTTGGGTTGTTTGGGGAAGGAGACCAGACAGCGACGTCATCGGTCTCATCGGATTAGGGAAGGACGGGGAAGGAAGTCGGCCGTGCCCTTTGAAAGGAACCATCCCGGCATTTGCCTGGAGCGATTTAGGGAAATCACAGAAAACCTAAATCAGGATGGCCGGACGCGGGATTGAACCGTCGTCCTCCCGAATGCGAGTCCAGTGTCTAACCACTCCAATGACTGACTAACACTTTCAAAAATCAACTTCTCCAAATCTGGAACACAGTTCCACCAAAATTATTGGGTAACTTTACAATAGCACGCTAGCCCGTTCCTTCCTACACAACTTGATCAGTAGTAAGCTTTATCGGCGCTATTGCAGCCTCAATTAATCAATTCCTCTATATACACGATCGCAGCAAAGGTCTTTCCAGCGCTACGATGCAAAATAAACTCAAATCAGTTATTTTAAAATGCCGTAGTCTTTCTTGCGGAACAATGTAAATTGAAGCAGATACACTGCTAAACACGTCTGACAAGTCGGTCACAATAACTTCTAAATCCCAAAAAGCATAGGGGAACAAGTTTAGACAATCACTTCACAATTCCACTGCTTTTAACAATTAAATGTAAGTTCTTCGGCGGCCTTCGTCTCGCTGAATAGCGGCCAGCTCGATGTGATGATATCTGCTGCTGCCGGCGAGAGGAGACTGCCGCAACTTGCTCGTCCTGTCAAGCTCGTTCTGTCGTTTTATAAAACAGCTGCACGCATAGAGACTTTAACTACAGAATGTACAAACATTTATAACCATTCATCGCGTATTTAATAATTACCAACCGCTAAGTTAATATGTTGAAGCGAATCAAAGTACTTGACGGCAGACAAAAACTTTTGTCCCGTCACACTCTATGATGTTTACTGAACCTGTCTGTAATACAATTAATTGGGATCTCATCGTCGGTCACATAAACCACAGCTGCGAGACGCGGGACGCTGAGAGAGTTTGCGTTTCACGGAATGTCAGCAGGGGCGTTGTGGGCGTCGGGAGTGGTTCAGCTTTGGATGGCGGCGCGAGACAGGAATGGATCAAAGTCTGGTTGGAGACCGGGCTGTGAGTGCATATGGCAGCGGGGCTCGCGTAACTTGAAGAGGGAGCTGGATTAATGGTCGATATGTTGTGCATGGAACGGAAACAACAACTCAACACATTATTAATAGTCCTGTATCGCTGACGTCAGTGAGGAAGGAAGATGAGTGTTCAGCATCCCGTTGACAACGCGTCAATGGGGACTGAGCAAAAGATTAGATTCGGAAAGGATGAGGAAGGAGATCGGCCGTGCCCTTTCAAAGTAACCATCCTGGCATCCGCTTTAAGCAATCGAAATCTGAAAGCTCGGATGGGAATCTGATCCCTCGCCTTCCCGATGCGAGTACAGTGTGCTAACCAATGCGTCCTCAGTTGACATCAGTCTGTTGTACAGTTATGAAACTTGTTCTGATTTCATGCAATAACATGTGTTTGGAGAGCGATGATTTCCTCAACAAAAATCAACATGGATTCCCCAAACAGAACTATTGGAAAACTCAACTGTCTGTGTTCGTTTGTGTGATCCAGGCCACTTTGCCAAAAGTAGTCAGGTTGCTGCCATGTTATTTGCAAATGTGACTCGATTTTGTAATCACTTCTATAATATCACATACCGTCTCAACCCACGGAGTTTCATTTGGTTTCCCTCTCCCTTTCTGGGTGCTACACTTATTTTGTCACGCAGTGTGTCTTGCTGCAGTACTGTGTCGGCAATATACCTTATTATCTAAACAAATTAATGACATTCCTGTTCTTTTAGCTTCTTGATTTAGTAGTCAGACTTTCCCCAGCAAATATCTCAGAAAAATTGTTTCTCAAAAATGGCTCAAATGGCTCTGAGCACTATGGGACTTAACATCTGAGGTCATTAGTCCCCTAGAACTTAGAACTACATAAACCTAACTAAACCAAGGACATCACACACATCCATGCCCGAGGCAGGATTCGAACCTGCGACTGTAGCGGTCGCTCGGTTCCAGACTGATGCGCCTAGAACCGCTCGGCCACTCTGACCGGCAAAATTGTTCCTAACGTAACCTGATATGAACAGGGATTTAAAGTTTACCTAGTTCTGACTGTTAATCTGAAACCGTTATTCTCAGCTAATTTAATTGGTGACTGCGCTCTGGTGTTATGTAGGTCAACTTAGCTCAAATGCACACTCTTCAGCTGTCATTTCACGGCCACAGCTCCACAACAGTATATTGCAACTTACAGTTATTTAGAAACTTCTGCTCGATTTTATCACCTCATCCTGCTGTAACCTTAATATTGCGTTGTGTATCTCGACCTTGTAGAAAGGTATCGGTTATCTTCGTCCCCATGTTGTTGTTGTTGTTGTGGTCTTCAGTCCTGAGACTGGTTTGATGCAGCTCTCCATGCTACTCTATCCTGTGCAAGCTTCTTCATCTCCCAGTATCTACTGCAACCTACATCCTTCTGAATCTGCTTAGTGTATTCATCTCTTGGTCTCCCTCTACGATTTTTACCCTCCACACTGCCCTCCAATGCTAAATTTGTGATCCCTTGATGCCTCAAAACATGTCCTACCAACCGATCCCTTCTTCTAGTCAAGTTGTGCCACAAACTTCTCTTCTCCCCAATCCTATTCAATACCTCCTCATTAGTTACGTGATCTACCCACCTTATCTTCAGCATTCTTCTGTAGCACCACATTTCGAAAGCTTCTATTCTCTTCTTGTCCAAACTAGTTATCGTCCATGTTTCACTTCCATACAGGGCTACATTCCATACAAATACTTTCAGAAACGACTTCCTGACACTTAAATCTATACTCGATGTTAACAAATTTCTCTTCTTCAGAAACGCTTTCCTTGCCATTGCCAGTCTACATTTTATATCCTCTCTACTTCGACGATCATCGGTTATTTTACTCCCTAAATAGCAAAACTCCTTTACTACTTTAAGTGTCTCATTTCCTAATCTAATTCCCTCAGCATCACCCGACTTAATTTGACTACATTCAATTATCCTCGTTTTGCTTTTGTTGATGTTCATCTTATATCCTCCTTTCAAGACACTGTCCATTCCGTTCAACTGCTCTTCCAAGTCCTTTGCTGTCTCTGACAGAATTACAATGTCATCGGCAAACCTCAAAGTTTTTACTTCTTCTCCATGAATTTTAATACCTACTCCGAATTTTTCTTTTGTTTCCTTTACTGCTTGCTCAATATACAGATTGAATAACATTGGGGAGAGGCTACAACCCTGTCTTACTCCTTTCCCAACCACTGCTTCCCTTTCATGCCCCTCGACTCTTATAACTGCCATCTGGTTTCTGTACAAACTGTAAATAGCCTTTCGCTCCCTGTATTTTACCCCTGCCACCGTTAGAATTTGAAAGAGAGTATTCCAGTTAACATTGTCAAAAGCTTTCTCTAAGTCTACAAATGCTAGAAACGTAGGTTTGCCTTTTCTTAATCTTTCTTCTAAGATAAGTCGTAAGGTCAGTATTGCCTCACGTGTTCCAACATTTCTACGGAATCCAAACTGATCTTCCCCGAGGTCGGCTTCTACCAGTTTTTCCATTCGTCTGTAAAGAATTCGCGTTAGTATTTTGCAGCTGTGACTTATTAAACTGATAGTTCGGTAATTTTCACATCTGTCAACACCTGCTTTCTTTGGGATTGGAATTATTATATTCTTCTTGAAGTCTGAGGGTATTTCGCCTGTCTCATACATCGTGCTCACCAGATGGTAGAGTTTTGTCATGACTGGCTCTCCCGAGGCCATCAGTAGTTCAAATGGAATGTTGTCTACTCCCGGAGCCTTGTTTCGACTCAGGTCTTTCAGTGCTCTGTCAAACTCTTCACGCAGTATCTTATCTCCCATTTCGTCTTCATCTACATCCTCTTCCATTTCCATAATATTGTCCTCAAGTACATCGCCCTTGTATAAACCCTCTATATACTCCTTCCACCTTTCTGCCTTCCCTTCTTTGCTTAGAACTGGGTTGCCATCTGAGCTCTTGATATTCATACAAGTGGTTCTCTTCTCTCCAAAGGTCTCTTTAATTTTCCTGTAGGCAGTATCTATCTTACCCCTAGTGAGACAAGCCTCTACATCCTTACATTTGTCCTCTAGCCATGCCTGCTTAGCCATTTTGCACTTCCTGTCGATATCATTTTTGAGACGTTTGTATTCCTTTTTGCCTGCTTCATTTACTGCATTTTTGTATTTTCTCCTTTCATCAATTAAATTCAATATTTCTTCTGTTACCCAAGGATTTCTATTAGCCCTCGTCTTTTTACCTACTTGATCCTCTGCTGCCTTCACTACTTCATCCCTCAAAGCTACCCATTCTTCTTCTACTGTATTTCTTTCCCCCATTCCTGTCAATTGTTCCCTTATGCTCTTCCTGAAACTCTCTACAACCTCTGGTTCTTTCAGTTTATCCAGGTCCCATCTCCTTAAATTCCCACCTTTTTGCAGTTTCTTCAGTTTCAATCTGCAGTTCATAACCAATAGATTGTGGTCAGAATCCACATCTGCCCCAGGAAATGTCTTACAATTTAAAACCTGGTTCCTAAATCTCTGTCTTACCATTATATAATCTATCTGATACCTACTAGTATCTCCAGGATTCTTCCAGGTATACAACCTTCTGTTATGATTCTTGAACCAAGTGTTGGCTATGATTAAGTTATGCTCTGTGCAAAATTCTACAAGGCGGCTTCCTCTTTCATTCCTTCCCCCCAATCCATATTCACCTACTATGTTTCCTTCTCTCCCTTTTCCTACTGACGAATTCCAGTCACCCATGACTATTAAATTTTCGTCTCCATTCACTACCTGAATAATTTCTTTTATCTCGTCATACATTTCATCTATTTCTTCATCATCTGCAGAGGTAGTTGGCATATAAACCTGTACTACTGTAGTAGGCATGGGCTTTGTGTCTATCTTGGCCACAATAATGCGTTCACTATGCTGTTTGTAGTAGCTAACCCGCACTCCTATTTTTTATTCATTATTAAACCTACTCCTGCATTACCCCTATTTGATTTTGTATTTATAACCCTGTAATCACCTGACCAGAAGTCTTGTTCCTCCTGCCACCGAACTTCACTAATTCCCACAATATCTAACTTTAACCTATCCATTTCCCTTTTTAAATTTTCTAACCTACCTGCCCGATTAAGGGATCTGACATTCCACGCTCCGATCCGTAGAACGCCAGTTTTCTTTCTCCTGATAACGACGTCCTCCTGAGTAGTCCCCGCCCGGAGATCCGAATGGGGGACTATTTTACCTCCGGAATATTTTACCCAAGAGGACGCCATCATCATTTAATCATACAGTAAAGCTGCATTTCCTCGGGAAAAATTACGGCTGTAGTTTCCCCTTGCTTTCAGCCGTTCGCAGTACCAGCACAGCAAGGCCGTTTTGGTTAATGTTACAAGGCCAGATCAGTCAATCATCCAGACTGTTGCCCCTGCAACTACTGAAAAGGCTGCTGCCCCTCTTCAGGAGCCACATGTTTGTCTGGCCTCTCAACAGATACCCCTCCGTTGTGGTTGCACCTACGGTACGGCTATCTGTATCGCTGAGGCACGCAAGCCTCCCCACCAGCGGCAAGGTCCATGGTTCATGGGGGGCGTCCCCATATATGATCCTTTATTGTATGATTATATGATAGCGGAACAAACACTGGTAGCAGTTACTTCTGTAAAATATCTGGGAGTATGCGTGCGGAACGATTTGAAGTGGAATGATCATATAGAATTAATTGTTGGTAAGGCGGAAACCAGGTTGAGATTCATTGGGAGAGTCCTTAGAAAATGTAGTCCATCAGCAAAGGAGGTGGCTTACAAAACACTCGTTCGACCTATACTTGAGTATTGCTCATCAGTGTGGGATCCGTACCAGGTCGGGTCGGAGGAGATAGAGAAGATCCAAAGAAGAGCGGCGCGTTTCGTCACACGGTAGTTTGGTAAGCGTGATAGCGTTACGGAGATATTTAGCAAACTCCAGTGTCAGACTCTGCAAGAGAGGCGCTCTGCATCGCGGTGTAGCTTGCTCGCCAGGTTTCGAGAGGGTGCGTTTCTGTGCCCTCCGCCACACACCGTTGGGTGGCTTGCGGAGTATAAATGTAGATGTAGCTGTAGATATGATCGGCGATTAGAACAAGATGCGGGAAAATAAATCTGATACGCCACCCACGCACCGTCACTTAATGTATGGTGACTTGCTGAGTACATGTGCGGATGTAGAACGTGCTGAGTCTTCTTCGCCTCCTGGAGAGCAGAGATTCTTCGACAGAGCCTCGTCACGGTGGTGTGACCTAGAAGCCAGTGAGGGGTGTAAGGTGTTGTGAAGTCCGGGTTTATAATTGGAAGAGAGGGTGGCTGCCGGTCCATTGTGAGCAGCGTTCCAAGGAACAGGTGAGCAGCCGGGAATTCCGAATCAGGCGCGGCTGAGTCACCCTATTGATCACGGCGCCGGCTCTGACCTCGTGACGGAACCCCCAGCTGCACGCCGGCCACACGGCAAAGCGGATCGCTGCACACAGTTTCTGCGGCTGGCGGCAACAGTCTGCTTACATTTCCTTGCGTTACGTTTCATAGCTGCTAAGAATTTGTTGAAGACTAAACCTCGGCTCGAATAAGACTGTAAACTTTCGTCAAAATTAAAAATTATTAACATCCACTACAGTCCTGTTTCGGCTTTTAAACTATCGACAAGTGGCACCTAAAACGTGAGACATATACGTAAAATACATTCAGGTGTGAAATAACATGTAAATAGTAACGTCATAACAATAAAATAATAAGGACACAAAATAAATTTCAGGCAACGTCATTCAAACTTACATTTTCGGAGAGCGTTTTATATACTGATAACAATGCAGACAAGGTCCGAGCATATGGAATAGATTCTCAAAAATGTGATTCGGAGACTTTTTATGTAATAGGATCCAGTACATTATCCTGGGCAGCGAACGCTCATCGGAGAATAGGGCATCGTCACGAAGCCCAGGGAAGTGTGATTGTTCAAATGGCTCTGAGCACTATGGACTTAACTTCTGAGGTCATCAGTTCCTTAGAACTTACAACTACTTAAACCTAACTAACCTAAGGACATCACACACATCCATGACCGAGACATGATTCAAACGTGCGACCGTAGCGGTCGCCGGCGAAGTGTGACGGGACTGCTCTTGTTCTGTGTGTACATAAACGATATGGCGGATTAGGTCAGCAGCTATCTGTGACTGTTTACCGATGAAATTGTAGTGTATAGAGAAGTGTCGTTTAGTGACTGTAGGAGGATACTGGACAACTTAGACGGAATTTCTGTTTTGTGAGATGAACGGCAGATTGCTCTAAACGTGGAAAAATGTAAGTTAATGCTGATGAGAAGGGAAAAAAAACTTTTCAGTGTTGTAACTGTTGTGGTTGGCAGGAGAGCCAACACCGTGTTACTAGAGGAAGCCGAAAGGCACGCGTTTCAGCTCACGCAGGCTGGCGTTAGGTCTGGAACAGGACAAGGAAATTAGACTTTAGAATAAACGGACGTAGCTGGTGGAATGCTTAACTTTAATTTATTAATGGTGAACGTCGCTCTTGACGGTACATGTTTCACAGTATCAATAGTAACTGGTAATGGCGCCTTGCTAGGTCGTAGCAAATGACGTAGCTGAAGGCTATGCTAACTATCGTCTCGGCAAAGGAGAGCGTATTTTGTCAGTGAACCATCGCTAGCAAAGTCGGTTGTACAACTGGGGCGAGTGCTAGGAAGTCTCCCTAGACCTGGCGTGTGGCGGCGCTCGGTCTGCAATCACTGATAGTGGCGACACGCGGGTCCGGCGTATACTAACGGACCGCGGCCGATTTAAAGGCTACCACCTAGCAAGTGTGGTGTCTGGCGTTGACACCACAATAACACGGTATCAGTTGTGTGCTGTTTGACACAATCACGTCGATTTAATTGCAGAGTGACATGTGATGTGTTGGCAAATGTGCCAACACCTTGTAGATAGAGGAAGCCGAAATGCACGCTATCTAACGCAGACGGGCGTGAAGTCTGGAACAGGATACATTATGAATGCACTAAAGAAAAGTACGTATCGTCTGTTTACTTAACTTTAATTCATCCTTGTGGTACATCACTCTTGACTATACAAATGAGACTCTCTCCAGATATGGTTAATGGCGCCTTGCTAGGTCGTAGCCATGGACTTAGCTAAAGGCTATTCTAACTTTCTCTCGGCAAATGAGAGAAAGGCTTCGTCAGTGTAGTCGCTAGCAAAGTCGTCGTACAACTGGGGCGAGTGCTAGTCCATCTTTCTAGACCTGCCGTGTGGTGGCGCTCGGTCTGCAAATACTGACAGTGGCGACACGCGGGTCCGACATGTACTGATGGACCGCGGCCGATTTAAAGCTACCACCTAGCAAGTGTGGTGTCTGGCGGTGACACCACAACATGAAATGGAACGAGCACGTTACGTCGATTGTAGGAGAGGTCGACTTCCGTTTCTTGGGAGAATTATAGGAAAGTACAGCACATCCATAAAGGGGACCGCGTACAGAAAACTAGTGCGACCCATTCTTGAGTACTGCTGAAGTATCTGGGATGCCCACCAGGTCGAAGCCATTCAGAAGTTTGTTGCTAATTTTTTTTTACCAATAGATTCGATCAACACGCGAGTACTACGGAAATGTTACGTGAAGTCAGATGGGAATCACTGGAGGGAAAGGGACGTTCATTTCGCGGAACACTATTGAGAAAATTTAAAGAACCGGCATTTGCGATACACTGCAGAACGGTCCTACCGCAACCAACAGGCGTCTCACGTAAGGACTGCGAAGATAACATAAGGGAAATTAGGGCTCGTACGTAAGAAGGTAGACTGTTTTTCCCCTCACTCCATTTGCGAGTGGTACAGGAAAGGCAGTGCCTATCAGTGGTACAACGTATCCTCTACCATACACCGTATGGTGGCTTCCCGAGTGTATATATACCGGCTGGCGCATTTTCTCTGGTGTTTCGGCAGATATTTGCAATTTCGTTTCTGCAATGTATAGCTGGAGTCAGCCCAAACTAATACTGCTCACTACGTCTTTCACGGGACATTCAGTGTTGTCGGAAAGCGTCGCTTTGTTTCCCGTTACAGACAAAATTATTTTCATAGCGGAATTTTACGAGTTCATTCAATAGAACTCTGTCAAATTAGCCTGGTGCCTTATTCCTTTCTCTGATATGTAATAACGAGGCAAGTAAAACACGAAAAACCACTTTTCAGTGTCATAACACGGTATCAGTTGTGTGCTGTTTGACACAATCACGTCGACTTAATTATCTACGTGTAACGTTGCAGAGAGACATGAAAGTGAACGGGCCAGTATCCCAGCAGCGACAGCACCGCCCTGACCCACGCTGACAGCTACCGCCATGCAGTAGCACTGCAGTCCATGCAACACCGACTCAAAGGAAGGCCTCGGCGCTTGTTGGTGACGTCACGTCAGCTAGGCACGGCGAACGCCAGGTCTGTTGCAGGCATACTCATAATCGTGGTGTCTCGCTCTCTGACACACGAAAATGTGAAACTATTGGCGTTAGTTGACCAACACACATTGTTCTGAGAGATTTCTGCAATCAATTAATTGTGCAATTCATTACACTTCTTAACAAATAGTGTACTCCTGAACTTAAATTTCCACCTGTTTTAAAGACTGACATACAAAAACAACTTCATGGTCCAGCAGCAACAGAAATCGTGCTTCTTTACCTTATTTGTAAATCTGAGGAAGTTACGTTTGTACTGGGTTGCTTTTACAAGAAACTGTGAACATATTGGTGCTCTTCTTTAGGTGTCTGGTTGACTATGGGGTGAGGAGCACTGAATACTAATCAAATACCTTGCGATTGTACACGTTGGGGCCGGCCGGAGTGGCTGAGCGGTTCTAGGCGCTACAGTCTGGAACCGCGCGGCCGCTACGGTCGCAGGTTCGAATCCTGCCTCGGGCATGGGTGTGTGTGATGTCCTTAGGTTAGTTAGGTTTAAGTAGTTCTAAGTTCTAGGGGACTGATGACCACTGCAGTTAAGTCCCATAGTGCTCAGAGCCATTAGAACCATAGTACACGTTGGGGGAGGGGGTGGGGGACAGAAGAAGAGGCAAAAGAGAGATACCTGTTATATCAAATAAAATTTTTTATTTTATAAAGTTTCTCCTTTCAGTTGCACGAGGGGAATATTTATCTTTTCTAATGTGCATGTTTAAAAAAGTTTAAGCTCAGCAGTATTTTCGATGTATGAAGCTATTTTGTTTCCTGTTTAGAATTCCTTTCGTTGAAAACGACTGTAATCTAATGACTGGCAGCAGTTGGACATTTACACGTGTTAATTAGTTCACATTTCCAGTGACGATGTCAAACGAAAATAAATAAATAAATAAATAAAAGAAACGTGTTAATTGTAAGGGGGTTGGGGTAAGTTTCGATAACTAAATGGATCAAGTAAATATAGTTACTTGAATGTAAAATATCCTAAGCTTGCAATGGGGCAAAGCATCTTCTCATATTGATCTACGTTTCTTTCGACAGGATTCAGTAATACAGAACTATAATCTTCATTTGTAGCTTTACGATAGTAAGAAAATCTTTCATCTAAATAAAACTGCAGAATCCAAAACAATACCAAACATTTTGTCCAAAAATAAGAGATTTATAGTGATAAGCACGCCCAGGAGTTTCTGCCTGCAACAGACCTGGCGTTCGCCGTGCCTGGCTGACGTGACGTCACCAACAAGCGCCGAGGCCTTCCTTTGAGTCGGTGTTGGTCCATGTCAGTACATATAGATAAAACAAATATCGCAGTACATTAATTTTCAGTCGCTCTATCGAATGGGAACATAAAATTCTGCTTTAAAAATCATTCTGTTTTTAGCGGGAAAGAAACAGACGCTTTCTGTCGACGCTGGGCGTCACATGACAGACGTGGTGACCAGTTTGGGCTGACTCCAGCTACACCTTCCAAAAACGAAATTTCTAACATCCGTCAAACTACCAGAGAAAACGCTCCCTGCCCGCATCTCGTGGTCGTGCGGTAGCGTTCTCGCTTCCCACTCCCGGGTTCCCGGGTTCGATTCCCGGCGGGGTCAGGGATTTTCTCTGCCTCGTGATGGCTGGGTGTTGTGTGCTGTCCTTAGGTTAGTTAGCTTTAAGTAGTACTAAGTTCTAGGGGACTGATGACCACAGATGTTAAGTCCCATAGTGCTCAGAGCCAAAACGCTCCCTGCCGCCGTTGGATAAGCAGCTGCAGCAGCAAGTCGTATACTCCTAGCTCACTCATTTGTTACATAGTTTAATTCTTAATTTCTTTGCGTGTTTTTGGTACTTGCATTGTTTAATTCATAAATTTCGGGCGTATTATAGTATTTGAGAGTTGTAGCATCGCGTTTTGGTACCTGAATAGTGTAAATTCGCGTAGTCGTTTGTCTTCTGTTTTTGTTTTGAACGGCCAGTGTCGGTTGGTCACAGTCAGTGTGCTCCCTCCCGCCGTTGGATAAGCAGCTGCAGCAGCAAGTCGTATACTCCTAGCTCACTCATTTGTTACATAGTTTAATTCTTAATTTCTTTGCGTGTTTTTGGTACTTGCATTGTTTAATTCATAAATTTCGGGCGTATTATAGTATTTGAGAGTTGTAGCATCGCGTTTTAGTACCCGAATAGTATAAAATCGCGTAGTCTCCTTCCGCCGCCGAGCAGTGTGTCAGCAGTGCACAAGTGGCAGCATTACTACATTTACTAGGCAATCTTGTATTTTAATAACCGTTTAAATTTTGTGTCGTTTTGTTTGCGCTCTCTGTAGATTAGTTCAGACGTTCTTTGCACAACAGTTTTTAGCATGGATAGGGACTGCAACTGCTGTGTTCGGATGCAGGCTGAGTTGGCATCCCTTCGCTCCCAGCTTCAGGCAGTGTTGGCTTCGGTCACACAGCTTGAAGCTGTTGCCAATGGGAATCACTGTGGGGGTCCGGATGGGGGTTTGTCGGGGGCGGCCAGCTCGTCCCACGCATCCTCCGATCGGACTACGACTGTGGTTGCCCGGGATACTGCCCGCATTGAGGCTGATCCCTCACCTGTGGTAGAGTGGGAGGTCGTCTCGAGGTGTGGCAGGGGGCGAAAGACATTCCGGAGGGCTGAACGGAAGGCCTCTCCACTTTGTCTGACGAACCGGTTTCAGACTCTGTCTCCGGCTGATACTGATCTTCGGCCTGACATGGCTGCCTGTCCTGTTCCAGAGGTTGCCCGTCAGTCTGCAAGTTCCGGGCAGTCGCAGAGGGTGGGCTTACTGGTAGTTGGGAGCTCCAACGTCAGGCGCGTAATGGGGCCCCTTAGGGATATGGCAGCAAGAGAGATGAAGAAAACCAAAGTGCGCTCCGTGTGCATACCGGGGGGAGTCATTCCAGATGTGGAAAGGGTTCTTCCGGATGCCATGAAGGGTACAGGGTGCACCCATCTGCAGGTGGTCGCTCATGTCGGCACCAATGATGTGTGTCGCTATGGATCGGAGGAAATCCTCTCTGGCTTCCGGCGGCTATCTGATTTGGTGAAGACTGCCAGTCTCGCTAACGGGATGAAAGCAGAGCTCACCATCTGCAGCATCGTCGACAGGACTGACTGCGGACCTTTGGTACAGAGCCGAGTGGAGAGTCTGAATCAGAGGCTGAGACGGTTCTGCGACCGTGTGGGCTGCAGATTCCTCGACTTGCGCCATAGGGTTGTGGGGTTTCGGGTTCCGCTGGATAGGTCAGGAGTCCACTACACGCAACAAGCGGCTACACGGGTAGCAGGGGTTGTGTGGCGTGGGCTGGGCGGTTTTTTAGGTTAGATGGCCTCGGGCAAGTACAGAAAGGGCAACAGCCTCAACAGGTGCGGGGCAAAGTCAGGACATGCGGGGACCAAGCAGCAATCGGTATTGTAATTGTAAACTGTCGAAGCTGCGTTGGTAAAATACCGGAACTTCAAGCGCTGATAGAAAGCACCGAAGCTGAAATCGTTATAGGTACAGAAAGCTGGCTGAAGCCAGAGATAAATTCTGACGAAATTTTTACAAAGGTACAGACGGTGTTTAGAAAGGATAGATTGCATGCAACCGGTGGTGGAGTGTTCGTCGCTGTTAGTAGTAGTTTATCCTGTAGTGAAGTAGAAGTGGATAGTTCCTGTGAATTATTATGGGTGGAGGTTACACTCAACAACCGAGCTAGGTTAATAATTGGCTCCTTTTACCGACCCCCTGACTCAGCAGCATTAGTGGCAGAACAACTGAGAGAAAATTTGGAATACATTTCACATAAATTTTCTCAGCATGTTATGGTCTTAGGTGGAGATTTCAATTTACCAGATATAGACTGGGACACTCAGATGTTTAGGACGGGTGGTAGGGACAGAGCATCGAGTGACATTATACTGAGTGCACTATCCGAAAATTACCTCGAGCAATTAAACAGAGAACCGACTCGTGGAGATAACATCTTGGACCTACTGATAACAAACAGACCTGAACTTTTCGACTCTGTATGTGCAGAACAGGGAATCAGTGATCATAAGGCCGTTGCAGCATCCCTGAATATGGAAGTTAATAGGAATATAAAAAAGGGAGGAAGGTTTATCTGTTTAGTAAGAGTAATAGAAGGCAGATTTCAGACTACCTAACAGATCAAAACGAAAATTTCTGTTCCGACACTGACAATGTTGAGTGTTTATGGAAAAAGTTCAAGGCAATCGTAAAATGCGTTTTAGACAGGTACGTGCCGAGTAAAACTGTGAGGGACGGGAAAAACCCACCGTGGTACAACAACAAAGTTAGGAAACTACTGCGAAAGCAAAGAGAGCTTCACTCCAAGTTTAAACGCAGCCAAAACCTCTCAGACAAACAGAAGCTAAACGATGTCAAAGTTAGCGTAAGGAGGGCTATGCGTGAAGCGTTCAGTGAATTCGAAAGTAAAATACTAGGTACCGACTTGACAGAAAATCCTAGGAAGTTCTGGTCTTACGTTAAATCTGTAAGTGGCTCGAAACATCATGTCCAGACACTCCAGGATGATGATGGCATTGAAACAGAGGATGACAAGCGTAAAGCTGAAATACTAAACACCTTTTTCCAAAGCTGTTTCACAGAGGAAGACTGCACTGCAGTTCCTTCTCTAAATCCTCGCACAAACGAAAAAATGGCTGACATCGAAATAAGTGTCCAAGGAATAGAAAAGCAACTGGAATCACTCAACAGAGGAAAGTCCACTGGACCTGACGGGATACCAATTCGATTCTACACAGAGCACGCGAAAGAACTTGCCCCCCTTCTAACAGCCGTGTACCGCAAGTCTCTAGAGGAACAGAAGGTTACAAATGATTGGAAAAGAGCACAGTTAGTCCCAGTCTTCAAGAAGGGTCGTCGAGCAGATGCGCAAAACTATAGACCTATATCTCTGACGTCGATCTGTTGTAGAATTTTAGAACATGTGTTTTGCTCGAGTATCATGTCGTTTTTGGAAACTCAGAATCTACTATGTAGGAATCAACATGGATTCCGGAAACAGCGATCGTGTGAGACCCAACTCGCTTTATTTGTTCATGAGACCCAGAAAATATTAGATACACGCTCCCAGGTAGATGCTATTTTTCTTGACTTCCGGAAGGCGTTCGATACGGTTCCGCACTGTCGCCTGATAAACAAAGTAAGAGCCTACGGAATATCAGACCAGCTGTGTGGCTGGATTGAAGAGTTTTTAGCAAACAGAACACAGAATGTTGTTATCAACGGAGAGACGTCTACAGACATTAACGTAACGTCTGGCGTGCCACAGGGGAGTGTTATGGGACCATTGCTTTTCACAATATATATAAATGACCCTAGTAGATAGTGTCGGAAGTTCCATGCGGCTTTTCGCGGATGATGCTGTAGTATACAGAGAAGTTGCAGCATTAGAAAATTGTAGCGAAATGCAGGAAGATCTGCAGCGGATAGGCACTTGGTGCAGGGAGTGGCAACTGACCCTTAACATAGACAAATGTAATGTATTGCGAATACATAGAAAGAAGGATCCTTTATTGTATGATTATATGATAGCGGAACAAACACTGGTAGCAGTTACGTCTGTAAAATATCTGGGAGTATGCGTGCTGAACGATTTGAAGTGGAATGATCATATAAAATTAATTGTTGGTAAGGCGGGTACCAGGTTGAGATTCATTGGGAGAGTCCTTAGAAAATGTGGTCCATCAACAAAGGAGGTGGCTTACAAAACACTCGTTCGACCTATACTGGAGTATTGCTCGTCAGTGTGGGATCCGTACCAGATAGGGTTGACGGAGGAGATAGAGAAGATCCAAAGAAGAGCGGCGCGTTTCGTCACAGGGTTATTTGGTAACCGTGATAGCGTTACGGAGATGTTTAACAAACTCAAGTGGCAGACTCTGCAAGAGAGGCGCTCTGCATCGCGGTGTAGCTTGCTCGCCAGGTTTCGAGAGGGTGCGTTTCTTGATGAGGTATCGAATATATTGCTTCCCCCTACTTATACCTCCCGAGGAGATCACGAATGTAAAATTAGAGAGATTAGAGCGCGCACGGAGGCTTTCAGACAGTCGTTCTTCCCGCGAACCATATGCGACTGGAATAGGAATGGGAGGTAATGACAGTGGCACGTAAAGTGCCCTCCGCCACACACCGTTGGGTGGCTTGCGGAGTATAAATGTAAATGTAGATGTAGATGTAGACGACTCGTAGAAGAGACACCCTGTAGATCTAAGGGTGGTCAGAAACAGCGTGATTAGCTTGTAAGGGTGTTTCAGGGTAGGCTGTGGTGAGAAATACACTCCTGGAAATTGAAATAAGAACACCGTGAATTCATTGTCCCAGGAAGGGGAAACTTCATTGACACATTCCTGGGGTCAGATACATCACATGATCACACTGACAGAACCACAGGCACATAGACACAGGCAACAGAGCATGCACAATGTCGGCACTAGTACAGTGTATATCCACCTTTCGCAGCAATGCAGGCTGCTATTCTCCCATGGAGACGATCGTAGAGATGCTGGATGTAATCCTGTGGAACGGCTTGCCATGCCATTTCCACCTGGCGCCTCAGGTGGACCAGCGTTCGTGCTGGACGTGCAGACCGCGTGAGACGACGCTTCATCCAGTCCCAAACATGCTGAATGGGGGACAGATCCGGAGATCTTGCTGGCCAGGGTAGTTGACTTACACCTTCTAGAGCACGTTGGGTGGCACGGGATACATGCGGACGTGCATTGTCCTGTTGGAACAGCAAGTTCCCTTGCCGGTCTAGGAATGGTAGAACGATGGGTAGGATGACGGTTTGGATGTACCGTGCACTATTCAGTGTCCCCTCGACGATCACCAGTGGTGTACGGCCAGTGTAGGAGATCGCTCCCCACACCATGATGCCGGGTGTTGGCCCTGTGTGCCTCGGTCGTATGCAGTCCTGATTGTGGCGCTCACCTGCACGGCGCCAAACACGCATACGACCATCATTGGCACCAAGGCAGAAGCGACTCTCATCGCTGAAGACGACACGTCTCCATTCGTCCCTCCATTCACGCCTGTCGCGACACCACTGGAGGCGGGCTGCACGATGTTGGGGCGTGAGCGGAAGACGGCCTAACGGTGTGCGGGACCGTAGCCCAGCTTCATGGAGACGGTTGCGAATGGTCCTCGCCGATACCCCAGGAGCAACAGTGTCCCTAATTTGCTGGGAAGTGGCGGTGCGGTCCCCTACGCGTAGGATCCTACGGTCTTGGCGTGCATCCGTGCGTCGCTGCGGTCCGGTCCCAGGTCGACGGGCACGTGCACCTTCCGCCGACCACTGGCGACAACATCGATGTACTGTGGAGACCTCACGCCCTACGTGTTGAGCAATTCGGCGGTACGTCCACCCGGCCTCCCGCATGCCCACTATACGCCCTCGCTCAAAGTCCGTCAACTGCACATACGGTTCACGTCCACGCTGTCGCGGCATTCTACCAGTGTTAAAGACTGCGATGGAGCTCCGTATGCCACGGCAAACTGGCTGACACTGACGGCGGCGGTGCAGAAATGCTGCGCAGCTAGCGCCATTCGACGGCCAACACCGCGGTTCCTGGTGTGTCCGCTGTACCGTGCGTGTGATCATTGCTTGTACAGCCCTCTCGCAGTGTCCGGAGCAAGTATGGTGGGTCTGACACACCGGTGTCAATGTGTTCTTTTTTCCATTTCCAGGAGTGTAACTTAAGAAAAAATTTCGCAACGTTTCCCAGTTAATTAGTGCTGAAGTTAGCTAATCAGACCGTTACACGCGCAGACCCAAGAGGCACACCAGAGACGGTGTCGCCAATCTTGTTCATCGTTTCGTTTTCTAAAACCGAACAAGAGAGCGATATAAAAATTGAACATGGGACGGTAGCAAGGATGGAAACTGAGTCTCGTACCCTATCATCTACGCTATGAGAGCAACTGACACTAATTTTATCTGGTGGACCGCTTGAATTTGCGCCCAAACGGCCTCGCTGGCTAACTTCATTGCTAATTAACTCGAAAACGCCGTAACGTATCGAATATTTTTCGTAATTATCATTTCTCAGTACATGCATGCATGTCCGAAGGAGCTCTACATCGTATTTGTGAATAACACAGCACTGCAATATCGTATTTATCCGCCGACACGAGACAAGCGACTGTCAAGTAAAATGTATCACCTGGAAGAGGATATACTTAATGGATGAACGAGTACAGGATTTAGAGACATTGTTAACGACATATGGAAATTTGGATCTGGCCGTGAGTCGTGCTCGGATATCCAAATGGTAATGCGACGGCTCGCGATATGCGGGAAATCCGCGTTCGAGTCCCGGTCCAACATAAATTTTCATTGTCGTCATTCCATTATACAGCTAATGGTTGTCCATATCCGCACTACACATTTAATGTGTTTCATCTTCAAAATAAAAAAAAATCCTATGTTATAATCACCGTAACTTCTACAAAACTTCTAACTGGATTTTGATTAGTAAAATGCTATTCAATTCGTCTCTTTTAGAACTAAGATTCTAGCGGCAGAAATTACCATAATTACATTTGAAGAAAAGGGAAGCTGATATCGACGTTCCTTTACTTAATACAACATTGAATAGAGACACTACGTCATTTAGTGAGAATTTTCTCCCCGTTCATTTGGATGAAAAAAAAATTACGATATATTAAAGGCACTAGAAATATCTGACGTGAACTGCTTAGCTGATCACCCTGTACAAGCAACGTTAATAATATATAGGTAATGGAGGATAAACACAAAATGCAGTCATTGTCGTTGGGTAGGTTCAGTGATATGTGTGTTTGTGAACATTTGCTTCGACTACTTACATCGCTCATCCTAATTTAAATTGGCGGAGTGTTTCTTCAATTCACATCTTGTTTAAGATTTATTAAACTTACTCTAAACTGGAATAGAACGCAGTATAGCCAGATTTTTACATAGAATTCTGTGCACTCTAACATTCAGCTTTTTACAATGATAGCCTGATTAGCGCAGCAGAAGTCATTATATTTCTTCGCCTCTGGGTGGTAGGCGGAGGTACGAGTGATAGTGATAAAGTCTTTACGATTAGAACATTGTCCACTGTCAGCACCACCGATAGAGTGAAACTAGTTTGCTTCGCATAACTTCATTCCTTGATCTCATATAGAGTAATATTTCGGGGCAACTCAGTTCACACGGAAACAGTAATTTTGGCCTAAAAGCGAGTCAACCGCGGCGTACATTATGTTAATGCACGAATTCCGCATAGGCCTCTGCTTAACGAGTTAAGTATTATTGACTGATATCGCAGAACAACTGTACTCTTATGAGATTCATATTTAACGACACGAACTTGTTTAAAGGACACCACCATCCATTCCGCGAACAAAAGACAGATACGAGACTTTTATCTTTCGATCATATTCATAATTACTGTTTAAGAATAAGTAGAGTGATTTGTCACATACGTTTTCAGTAGGATTCCAACAAGACATGACTGTTAGTTACAATCTGTAGGTTTTGAAACCCATGTGGGAGACTGTTCTCTTCGCCGTCCCTCATACAATAATTGTCTATTTAATTGTATTATTGACATGTAAATGCACAACCCTTGAGCGGGTTTCTCGCCTGACTGCAGGTGGAGTGCAGTCTTTCGCTCGCCGCGGCACTGGAAGGGGGAGGGTGATGTCAGCTGCGTCCTTTCAGCCCCCAGAAAGAGCCTCGGTACTGAATTTCATAGCAAGCTGATTGGGCCTGGGACCACCCTGGAGAGACTGGAACGAGGAAAACACCTCATCCCTACACAGACTGAACCCGGAACTTCCACGGCCGTATTCTAGCGCTCTACCAACTTAGGCCACCGCGATCACTGTTATTGAGATTGAATTCACAAGAGTAAACAGAGTAGTGAAAAATACTGTTCATATACGAGTAATTCAGAATTGCTTCTCTTATAGTTGTAAGTCACTAAAATTTGATTAACTTCTCATGGTCGGGGTTCACAGTCATGTAGAACTTTTTAAAGGACATCATATTCACCGTTGACAGTAGAAGTTATTTATTTCACAATTGCAGTTCCGGCCTTCGGGTCACTTTCAAGCGGCAATGAAAAAGATTTTGCTTCAGCATATTTCATACTTTAAAATCCTCCATATGCATACATTTCAGGGCTATTTTTGACGATGACAGGTATACATGACGGAGGATTTTAAAGTATGACATGTGCTGAAACAAAATCTTTTGCAGTTCCATTTGAAAATGACCCAAAGGCCGAAACTGCAACTGTGAAATAATGTCTACGGTCAACGGCGAATATGACGTCCTTTAAAAATTGCTAAAATGTCTTGGGAGCTATGAAAGCTCTTCGCGTAAAGAGGGTACAAGGTTGTTTACCTTGTCCAGACAGCCTTATCTGGGTTTTACATTGTTTTCCAAAATAATTCTAGGTCCCAGACGAGATGGTTCTTACTAAAACGCCATAGTCGACACCATCTCCACCCCTTGCCCACTATTATAATTTTTAAAATGAAAGAGATTCTATTGCTACTTGTTTGTTATGTTTAAGCTGTGACATACTTTACGATACTGAGTAACTGGCACAGATGTTCACTTCAAAATAATTTCAATAAACTAGCTTACGTTTTACTACAACAGACTCTATCTGGAATAACACAACTTCCACCATGAGAATATGCGCGTTTGCCAAAAAGACAGATCATGCGAAGCCCGATTCGCAAACTTTGCCCCTGATATTCTATTCATAATCGACAGAGAGATCCAGATGGGTTGACTGTTCCCATATTTTTCGAAAAGCTTCACGTTCACTACTGAAACAACGTCAACAAGAACCAATAGTGCACTAAGTCGTCTCTTGTCAAGTGTACTCTTTAATTAGGTTCTTCTTGACACGTAGAACACATGTTGTACTGGACGGAGAGCCAACCATAGTCCTACAAGTACTTTCAGAGGTACCCCAAGTGAGTGTGGTAGTGCGACACCACAGAATAGGTCAGAGGCAGCTGTGGTAACAGAAGAGTACGTGTGGCGTGCACATATAGAACCCCTGCAAGAAAAGTAACAAGTCGAAAATCGCTATCTGAAAAATACATGTGATGTGTCCCAATGCGTGCGAAATATATAATACTTAGAAGGAGAACACGGTAAGTGCCATCACCCGATTTTCCAGGAACTTCGCCAAGAGGAAGGGGAATAAAAATTAGCGCACACGTGTCTCAGTTTATCCGTAGATACCCGGCCGTTTCCGAAAAAGCAACTGTCAAAGTTTTTCGAGGTATATTCGAGATACTTTATTTGCCTTTTACCGTGCTATATCCTCAGACGCAATGGGGACCCAGGGGATAGCGTCACAGCTTCTTAATTTTGCGCTCCGTGTTCGAAACCAGATTATTATTCTTACTTATTTTATTTTTATTGTTTTCATGTATCTACTCATGTCCGTAGAAGGTTATTAAACGAATGTTTCTTATTAAATAAGGGGATAAAAGGGCTTATATTGATTGTAAAATTACAACTAGATATCACAGTAAGTGTTACCCATTTATTATACAAAATATTTGTATATGGTATTTTTTTAAATTCTCATATTCTGATATTTCATTCTCATATCAATTCTTATATTAATTTTTATATTTTATTCATATGTTCATTCTTGAGAAGGATTTGGTGAATTTCCTTGGATGATACCGAACGAAGATACATTCGAAACACAAATGTTCCGAACACCACGAGCATCACGCGAAGGTAGGTTTGCCACAGTGGCATTTTGTCGTGTGAATATCACTTACGAAAGAAATGTCGTTAACAGTGGTGAAGATTTCGCACGTTGGGAATAATTTCGCGGTAAACCTTGCGTAACGCACCACTTTTCCGAAGACTGGCGCTTGAAATTAGCTATAAATCAGGATACGCTATAGAAATTTCACTGAAAACAGTTTCAAATAATTTTCTCATTTTTTAATTCATTCATCTGACACACAATTAATAGGCAAATAAGGACACGTTATATCGAAAATACTCTGCTAACGGTATACTACGCCTTCCACATCGCTGGCAACGGGTTTTACACAACGCTGGTGACTACTGTGAAGGACAGTAACAGGTGCAAACATGTAACTCTTTTGTATCGGTTGTGAGTAAATAGTTGCCACTATTTAAGTTACAACACTCGTGTAACGTTGCTGAGATGGTCATATGAGTAGCGTGGTGCTGTGGCGCCATGATGAATAAAGTTGTAATTTTGTCTAGACTCTTGCAGTTTATCATTTATCGTGTGATATTTTATTAAAACAAAAAAAAATACTATGTACAAAATCAAATTGTGTAAGACCAGAATGAACATTAACCATAAATGAATTTATATACACTGATCAGTCCGAGTATTATAACCAACTCCTACCTGATAGCCGATATGTCCACCTTCGGGACGAATAACAGCGGCGATGCGTCGTGGTATGGAAGAAATGAGACCTTGGTAGGTCGTTGGTGGGAGTTGACGCCACATCTGTACCCTGACGCCACGTTCAGTCACATCCCAGATGTGTTCGATTGGGTACAGATCTGGCGAGTTGGAGGGCCAGCACATCAACTGGCATTCGCCACTATCTTCATCGAACTAGTCCTGGCGTTGTGGCACGGTTCATTATCTTGCTGAAAAATGTCACTGCCGTCGGGAAACATGATCGACATGGAGGGGTGTATGTGGTCTGAAACCAATGTACCATACTCCTTGGTCGTCATGGTGCCTTGCAGGAGCTTCACCTGACCCATGGATGCCCACGTGAAAGTTCCCCAGAATATAATGGAGCCGCCGCCAGCTTTTCTCCGACCTGCAGTACAGGTGATCTCCTGGAAGACAACGGATTCGCGTCCACCAATCGGCACGATGAAGATCAGACCATGTAACGGGCTGCCACTACGTCAACTTCTAGTGCCGATGGTCACGTGGCCATTTCAGTCGTAATTGCCGATGTCATGGTGTTAACACTGGGACATTCATGGGTTGTCGGCTGCAGAGGCCAATCGTTACGTGTGTTCAGTGCACTGTGTGCTCAGGCACACTTGTACTCAGTCCAGCATTAAAGTCTGATGTTAGTTCCTCCACATTTCTCTGCCTGTCCTATTTTACCAGTCTGCCCAGCTTACGACGTCCAACATCTGTCATGAGGGGTGGCCGCCCAACCGCACGACGTCTGAACGTGGTGTCATCTTAGTTTCCAACGTGTTGAAGACACTGACCACAGCATTCCTCGAACACCCGACAAAGCATGCAGTTCCCGAAATGCTCGTGACGAGCCTCTGGGCCATCACAATCTGCCCTCAGCCAGACTCTGATAGATCGAGCACCTTCCCCATTCTTCAAATGGACAGCACGCTCATTGATATACAAACACCATGCGTGTTCTGACTAGCAGTCATTCCTCGCCAACTGACGCTGCTATCGCCTGGATGGGTTTACATCGATAGCAAGTCGGTGGTCATAATGTTCTGGGTGATCATCTACAACTACATCTACATCTACATCTACACAGATACTCCGCAAGCACCGAGCGAGGTGGCGCAGTGGTTAGCACACTGGACTCGCATTCGGGAGGACGACGGTTCAATCCCGCGTCCGGCCATCCTGATTTAGGTTTTCCGTGATTTCCCTAAATCACTATAGGCAAATGCCGGGATGGTTCCTTTGAAAGGGCACGGCCGACTTCCTTCCGCGTCCTTCCCTAATCCGATGAGACCGATGACCTCGCTCTTTGGTGTCTTCCCCCAAACAATCCAACTCAGCAAGCCACCATAGGGTGCGCGGCGGAGGGTACCCGGTACCACTACTGGTCATTTCCTTTCCTGTTCCACTCCCAAATAGAGTGAAGGAAACAGGACTGTCCGTATGCCTCCGCATGAGCCCTAATTCCTCGTATCCTAACTTCATGGTCCTTACGCGCAATGTATTTTAGCGGCAGAAGAATCGTTCGGCAGTCAGCTTCAAATGCCGGTTCCCTTAATTTTCTCAATACTGTTTCTCGAAAAGAACGTGCCTTTCCTCCAGGGATTCCCATTTGACTTCCCGAATCATCTAGCCGCCCGTCTCTGAATTGCTTCCATGTCTTCCTTCAATCCGACATGGCACGGATCCCAAACACTCGACCAGTACTCAAGAATAGGTCGCACGAGCGTCCTATATCCGGTCTCCTTTACAGGTGAACCACTCTTTCCTGAAATTTTACCAACAAACCGATGTCGACCAGTCACCTACCCTACCACAGTTTTCACATGCTCTTTCCATTTCATATCGCTTTGGAACGCTACGCCCAGATATTTAAAGGACTTGACTGTGTCAAGCAGGATACTAGTAATACTGTATCCGGACATTACAGGTTTGATCTTCCTACTTGTTGTGGCGTAACCACAAGCGCCGGAACGAAGATGCGGTACGCAAAACGGTGAGGAAACGTCGGCCAATGGTGCGCGAAATTGGACCGCGCCGCGCCAGGAGCGCCCCTTACTAGAAGTGAATTTAAGCGTCGCTCCTGCTACCCTCGCCCAATCTGCTATGCTATCAGGTTGTCGTGATCCGTATCAAGTGCTTACTTGGACTTTGTGTATAGCGAGGACTATTACTGTTCGCATGTTACTTGTGAGACCGATGTATCTCCAAAGTCACGCATTGCCAATTTGCTTCCTAGAAATAAAACTACTAATGTTATTTGTTTAAATTCTTGTATAGCATTCCGAGAATGCTGCATCCCTTAGGCACCCTATTAGCGACGAGTGGGCTAGACCCCACACTACACATCCGCATTGACTTAAATTTTTCCCCGTGTAGGACTAGCTGTCATTCATCACACCAACTGGAAATTTTGTCTGAGTCGTCTTGTATCTTGCTACAGTCACTCAACTTCGACACCTTATCTTACACCACGGCATCATCAGCAAACAACCAGAGATTGCTGCCCACCCTGTCAGCCTAATCATTCAAGTATATAAAGAACAACAGTGGTCCTTTCACACTTCTCTGGTGCACTCCAGACGATATCCTTGTCTCTGATGAACATAAAAGTTCTTCGAGCCAGTCACATATCCGTAAACTTATTCCATATGCTGGTACGTTCGTTGACAGCCTGCAGTGGAGCATCGTGTCGAATCCTTTCCGGAAACCTAGGAATATGGATTCTGCTCGTTGTCCTTCATTCATAGTTCTCAGTACATCATGTGAGGAAAGGAAAAGTTGGGTTTCACATGAGAGATGCTTTCTACAACCATGCTGATTCGTGCATATATACTTCTATGCTTCTCAATCTCAAGAAAGTTTATTATATTCGAACTGAGAATATGATCAAGGATTCTGTTGGAAACAGAAGTTAGGGATATTGGTCTGTAATTTTGTGTGTACATTATTTTATCTTTCTTATATATGGAGTCTCCTGCCCTTTTTTCTAGTCCCTTGGTACTTTGCGCTGAACGAGTGATTCACGATAAATGCAAGCTAGGCAAGGTGCCAATGCCGCAGAGTACAGTGTATGTTTAAGATGTATACGGGATGATTCAGTGATGATGTTACTAACTTACAGAGATAATGGAGAAGGGTAAATGTATTAATTTGAGGTAAGTGACCCCGGTCCGAAAACGACCGAGCCGAAAATTATAAGTGAAAATCGTTCTGATATCTCCGACAGCGGAAGACATGCACCGGCACTGTTGTTGCTTAGAGCGTAAGGTAGGCAGCTTTCAGAGCTGTTAGTATGGACCAAAATAAGAAAAAGTGTGTATGGTGAACATGGACTCTAAAATGTACACCTTAAAGAGCTATGAGCACTTGTTCATCTTCGATGCTGTAAAACACATCTCCTCTACTATAAACCCTACGGTTTACACATTTTTGGAGCCCGTTGTATGGTCCAAACCAAGAAAAAGTTTGCATAAAATATGGCCTCTAAAATGCATACCTTAAGAGCTATGGGCACTTGTTCAGTAGAAGAGATGTGGTTAATAGCTTCTGAAATATAAGTGCTCATAGCTGTTTAGGTATACATTTTAGAGCCCATGTTTACCAGACACGCTTTTTCTTGTTTTGGTCCGTACTACCACCTCTGAAAGCTGCCTACCCTATAATCTCAGCAATAATAATACCGGTCATGCATTCGACTTTCATAGGCATTTTCACTTATAGCTTTCGACAAGGTCGTTTCCGGACCAGGGTTCCTTATCTCAAACTGATAAATTTACCCTTGTACATCACACCTGTAAGTTTGCAACATCATCACAGAATCACCCTGTTTGTGTTAAAATATGTGTAACTTGAAAAGTGTCCGCAGCTCGTGGTCGTGCGGTAGCGTTCTCGCTTCCCACGCCCGGGTTCCCGGGTTCGATTCCCGGCGGGGTCAGAGATTTTCTCTGCCTCGTGATGACTGGGTGTTGTGTGACGTCCTTAGGTTAGTTAGGTTTAAGTAGTTCTAAGTTCTAGGGGACTGATGACCATAGCTGTTAAGTCTCATAGTGCTCAGAGCCATTTTAACCAACTTGAAAAGTGGTGGTCAAGTGAAAATTGCTACCCTGAGTTAGGCAGTTGGGTAAAAAAAAAATGGTTCAAATGGCTCTGAGCACTATGGGACTTAACATCTATGGTCATCAGTCCCCTAGAACTTAGAACTACTTAAACCTAACTAACCTAAGGACAGCACACAACACCCAGACATCACGAGGCAGAGAAAATCCCTGACCCCGCCGGGAATCGAACCCGGGAATCCGGGCGTGGGAAGTGAGAACGATACCGCACGACCACGAGATGCGGGCAGTTGGGTCACATGACCAAGTTTTTAAATAGGTGGGCAAAACAAAGTTCGGGGTCTTTTTGTCTTCCTCGCTTGGTTGGTAAGGTTGGTTACAATAAGGCTGAGCGGCCAGAGAGCCACGTGGCTTTAAGTGTTATTGGGACTTAGAATTATCTCTATGTGTTTCAATTCGGAACAGAAAAATTTTGGTTGTATCAGTTTGGGACTTAGAAATATGGTGCATCACAGATGACTTATAAGCACAGACCCTTAGCGGGACAATCAGTGAGTGAGCTTTCTGCCATTGTGAATTTATTAATGTATAGAGAGTTGTATGCACTGGTTGAACTTAAACATTTTGTTGCTATTTAAGTGAGCTGATGCACAACTCCATGCCTTAGTTTGTGATGGTCACTGCTTACGAATGCTCTGTTTGCAGTTGAGAGTCGAAAAATTTTGCTTTTATATTTTTATTGCGTTCTGCAACAACTTGCGTTAGGCCACCATTCGTATTAAATTTCTGTTTCATTTGAATAAACGAATGATAAATACCAATCATTTGGTTGCAGGCCTCATTAATATGCTAT
The DNA here is from genome assembly GCF_023864275.1 of Schistocerca cancellata. Taxonomy (NCBI): domain Eukaryota; kingdom Metazoa; phylum Arthropoda; class Insecta; order Orthoptera; family Acrididae; genus Schistocerca; species Schistocerca cancellata. The sequence continues at coordinate 124,616,114 of NC_064629.1, read as the reverse complement.
GGGACCTTATCCTGAGTAATTTTTCCTTTATATTCACAGTTAGGCATTCATTTATTTGTATATTCACTAGCATGTCTACTCTAAATTAAGGTGCCTTATAATTGATCCTCGTCTGTAAGGGCTTCAAGCAACAGTACGCGACCGAAGCCTTTTTGCACTGATGAGCCAGTTTCAGTTTTATGGTCGTGTACTCCCCCTTTGCTGGTTAGGTAGCAATGAATAAACGCTGATGGGAAAATTAATTTCATATCTTTAATTTGTTACCGAGTCGCCGTAGCATTGCAGATGCTGTTATGTACAGGAACGTATTGTCAATGTACGTTCGTAAAGAACTGTGGGAAAACTTGGACAAAATTACCGCTTAGTGTAAACAATGGCAGCTTTTTTTAAATGTGGACAAAAAAAGATAATGCATGTAACAAAGTGAAAGTGATTAAAGCCTTAGAAACAATAAAGCTCTTGGAGAAGACACTATTACAGCGAAACTTTTGACGGTATCTACGCAAAATACAAAATAGCTAAAATTAATCTTTGACGAAATCTGGAAAACAGAAAAAATCTCAGGAGACTTGAAGTTGGTCTTGATACATCCACTGCATAAGAAAGGAAATAAACAAGACTAAAAAATTTCAAAGGAGTTAGTTTGTTAACAGCTGTATGTAAAAAAATTCCAATATTCTACTAAACAGAGTAGAAACAACTATAGACAGTCATTCAGGTGAATATCAAGGTGGCTTTTAAGAAGGGCATATCATGTTCTGAACAAATATATAATCTGTATAATCTGTAGTAAATCATTCGCCACACATTACCGAATTGAAAGGACACTCGAGTAACGTTTCTTAATTTCAAAATGGTCTTTGATTCTGTTGATAGAGGAACTAAAGATAAAATAATCCGAGAATTTGATATACAGTCAAAATTAGCGAATCTAATTCGCGAAATATTTACAGACACAGTATCTGAAGTGGAAGTTATGGGGTAAATATCTTAGCCCTTCGCAATAAACACAGGTGTACGGCAAGGTGATGGCCTACCTCCAATTCGTTTAATTATATTTTGGAAAAAAACAATGAATATTTGGAATGCAAAATTGAATGAATATAAGAATTCACGCATAAGGCTGCGAAACGGAAACAAAAGTGTCGGAATAAACTGTCTGACATTTTCAGATTACATTCCTATTCTTTCTGAAAATGTGACATTTGCTGTAATACAAATTAATCTTTTAGAACTGATAGCCAGCAGGCACCAGAATTTTCTTAGGAAAAAAACAAAATTTTAACAAACACTAAAAATGTACAAAAATTTCTGAAACAGATCTTTACCAAACTAAGAGTGTTAAAAATTTATAATTTATTGGTGAGATAATCAAAGCAAATTGTGTGAGAAAAACCCCTTTTGAGGAAAGAATACATAAAATGTGAAGGGCATATGCTATAATTTAAGACCTTTAAAATAAAAATACCTGTCGAACAATGCAAAAATGACACACTAATATGTAGTAGTGAAGCCAGAAGGTTTGTTTGCAAGAGAATGACTAACATTAAACTATTATTAAGCAATTTAGAAGTACTAGAAAGAGTAAGCGTTAGGAAAATATCTGGCCCACGAAAAGTTAAGTAAGTTTGGAACTTACGAAGCAATGATGAAATTTATCGAAACACAGAAAATATGAGATAAGTAGTGAAAACAGTGATTCTAGTAATTTTTGGACGTTTATATCGAATGTAAAACAGTAGATTAACCAAAAGCATTTTCAAATATTTGTTGGATAAAAGGTGAAGAGTTCGAGGAAAATGCAATACATCTGTTAAGAAAATCACATACAGGAGTCTAGAGCGACCAGTTCTATTCTGACAATAGACAAAAATCAAACGGAAGTGCTCGGTGAACTGCAATGGGAATGCTCAGAAGAAAGACAACGTAGTCCTTCTAAAGCTAGTTGGATAAATTTAGAGAAGCTGTATTCGAAGAAGACTGTTCGATCATCATACCTCTGACGTAGAGGTCATCAGAATAAGATAAGAGAGATTACGACAAGTACAGAGCAATATAGGCACTATTTTTCCCTCTCTCAGTACACGAACAGAGTAGTAAAGAAAATAGATAACATTAGTCCAATGTAATGGTAAATTCGTGATTTCATATTTATTGCCGTAAAAAATCGGTCGTATTTTCTACGATTGTTCATCATTTATAGACAGGTCCACTCGAATGTCAGTGAACAATAAAGAGTTATAAATGTTCCGTTAGCTCAGTTGGAGAGGGTTGGGAAGGAAATGATGGGCGGTGATTTTGAATGAACCGTCCCAACACTGCCCGAAGCGAGCCGGAGAACACGCGGAAATTTCAATCAGAATAGCCACCTCCAGATTGGAACTTTGCCAGTGCGTCATTCAGCTGAAAGATACTGATGTCACAGGAAACGCAATGCTTGGACGAATGATGTATCTGCTGGCGGTAGCAGCTATTACCTCGTAGCCCCGACGTGGAACTAATGCGAGGCGTTGCCTTTGTTTCCAGACAGCGCGGGGCGCGTGATGGGTGACTGCACGGCTACAGCCCGCCACCTGGTGACACGACGTGCCGCGCATTTTCATAACTCTCTTGTGTGAACTTAGGCTGCTCTCACGTCGGCAGCATGGAACGGCGCCAAAGCAGGAGCAATAACCTGTCTCCGGTTATGCTACTCCGGCGGAGTACGCCGCCGTGCGCGGTATCACAACTCGTGACGTACATGCTGTTCCGGGAGAAAGTGTACCGCTCCCACGGATCTCATTGTTTCCAGCCGTCACCGTCATTTTCCGTGTTTGTCTAATGAGATCGAAATCAAAAAAGTGTTCAAATGTGTGTGAAATCTTATGGGACTTAACTACTAAGGTCATCAGTCCCTAAGCTTACACACTACTTAACCTAAATTGTCCTAAGGACAAACACACACACCCACGCCCGAGGGAGGATCGAACCTCCGCCGGGACCTGCCGCACAGAGACCGAAATTGAAGGTACTCTCCTAGAATATGTATGTTTATTTTCAAAATAAAGTCGATAATGCTGCAAAGCACTTAAAATTAGCTTAACTGGCATGCTTCCTATTGATAAATGGAGATGATCTGCGCCATCTTGTCTCCTCTACCGGCGTACTACGGAACTGTGGCACAGGGATTTCAGCTGTACCAGGATTGCACACATGGTCTTGCAAATTATACAGGGTGAATCTCCTAAAACGTGTTGATGTGTGGTTTTCACAGAATGGATTGCTAGTCATGGACTCGTATTGTCAGCCATTAAACAGATTGTAATAATACTTGGAATGCGTATTTTTTGTGCGAACACACATTTTTGGAACAATGCCTATTGACATTAATAAACTAAAATCAGGGTAAATTAGAATATCAGTGGTGTTTTTTGCAGAAGTCTAGTGGGCGTCTTTTACGAGGTACCTTAGTTTGAAAAGTTTCCACATTGACACTTCGTTGTACCATTCAGCTTGCATAGTTGCTACGTACGATGTTGTAATGTTTGGTCACAGTGTGCTTATGTGTTCCTTGATTGCACTGCGACCTGCTAGTCAGTTAGTGTGTGACAGTAAAAACAGTAGGTCGTGAGTAGACGTTGGGATTACTGTACACAAAAAGCCGACATGCTCATGCTGTATGGAGATGTAGGAAGAATGCCGTTGGTTCTTGTATTGTGTATGCGGCAAGATATCCCAATGTACATCAACCATTACGGGAATTATTTATCAACCACTACAACAAAAGTGGTAGTGAACATCTAGATAGCGTAACAGAAGGGAACAAATGACAACAGAAGAGGGGGCAGTTAATGTTCTTGCTACTGTTGCAGTTGATCAGCACGTTACCTGCTGCGCAATCTCACGAGGAAGTGACATGAGTCAGGTAAGTGTCTTACGCATTTCCCGTCGACATAGTTTTCACGCCTGTCACATCTCTATAGCTTCTACACCAAGAGCTGCATGGCGACTATTATGAGAAGAGCGTTAACTTCGGTATATGGGCATTAAAACAGGATACTCCAGATGTATCATGTATCTCGTTTAATGGTGAAGCCACATTTACCAATCAAGACCAGGTAAACCGCCGAAACATGCACTATTGGCCGTCGACAATCCCCGTTGGCTTAGTCAGATGGAACGTCAGCGTCCATGGAGTGTAAGTGTGCGGTGTGTGATAGTAAACTGTTTTTCGTAGACGGAGCACTGAAAGGGCACAAGTATTGCAGTCTGCTAACACATCATCTTCCACAGATGCTAGAAAACGTTCTTCTGCGGACTAGGAGGAACCTGTGGTACTAACATAATGGCTGTCCAGCCCACAGTGCACGAAGTACTACAGAATGTTTTCACGAATTGTTTCCAAATCGTTGGACTGGACGCAGTGGACCTGTACCTTCCCCGGCCCGTTCCCTGGATTTGACGCCTGTAGACTTTTCCTGTGGGGAAGCTGAAGGACGCTGTCTACAAGGACATACTAACTACACCCGAGGATATGCAACGATGTATTGCACACAGCAGCCTGCTCGGACATCGCCGTTGAAACGCTATCAAGAGTGCAGCAGTCGTTCCATATCAGACTGGAAGCGTGTATTGCCAGTGTCGGTGATCATTTTGAACGTAACCTGTGATGATCAATTGTCTCATTACTGATAAGAATCCATATAACTAGTGTATGTACTTGTGTTGTTCTTTAGTGTGTGCTGCCACAAGTATTGTACAAGTGTCCGTGTGGGAATTTTTCAAAATACGATATCTCTTAACCGACTTCCACTAGAATCCTGCAATAAACACCACTGACGTTGTAATTGGCCGTACTTTTATTTTGTTAGTGTCAATAGGCATTGTTCCATTTAAAAAGTGTATGTTTGCAAAAAAAAAAAAAAATACACTTTCTAAGGGATATTACAACGAAAACGAGATGATGGAAAAAGTACGTTAACTGTTTATTATTTCAAAAGTAATCGTCACAACTATTAATAAATTTATCCCCCTGTGAGACACGGCAGTCAACGCCTTCTTGGAAAAATGTTTGTGATTGCCAACAGAACCATGACTACACCCAGGCGTGCATCCCTTTGTAAATCGACGGTAACGAAAGACTTTCTTCAGGGCTCCAAAAATATGGAAATCGCATAATGAGGGATCAGGACTATAGGGATGATTCTATTTTTAATTTGCTTGAGTGCGCAAAGAATTTAACGTGTTTCTCTTCGAAGCTGAACGCTGCACTGTGTTACCTTGAGAGAGAAATGGAAATTTTTTACACTATCGGGGTGTGAACTAAATACATTCGCAGCAAATAATCGCCACGATTTTTCAGCAGCGGCTATTCAGACAAGAATGGTTTGGAGTTCCATAGCTCTCAAGCAGCGAGTTGCTAGAGGCTACTCAGCATCTCGGTGAATGGCTTGAAGTTCTATAACTCTCAAACAGAGAATTGCTAGAGACTCTTTTCCTATGGCGCGACTAGAGGACGACGAACATGGTATGTTCCTAAGCCGGCGAAACTGGAAATTCTTGTACCCTCATACATTCGTCACCCACGTCCAAAAGTACATACCGATGTTACGAATCTAACCAATCATTCTACGTACACGAGTCAATCATAATTAAATCTCAAAGCCTCAACTCCCATTCACCTTTCCATAGGATAATCCCTCTTATGCAGCAAATACATCAATAATCTCTCTCACAAATCCTTCACCAAAACAACCAAAGCTCCGTACCGTCCTTCGACGTTTAATATAGCGGTAAAAAGCAGTGTTACAGATTCCGACAATGAAGAAACTGGAAGTGAATTGAATGTGATCCCAGAAATTTATAGACGAAAATTTTTACATATTCTTAGCAAGGAACTCACTGCCCAATTAGTGTGTTCGTGAACCATCTGACGCTACACATAATTAGCTAAAAATGGGTCCATGACAGTAGAGGAGGCACTGTGTTGAACCATCCACAACAACACCACATGCATTCAGATAACAGCGGTTCCAGCAATACAATGCTCACTTCACCAAAGTTTATAAAAATTGACGAACCTGCCCCCGCTGTAGGCAACATCACGCACACAAACACTGTCCTAACTTCAAATTCCCACCAACCTACAACAACTATCACGAAGCTCATCCCACCTGCAATCGAAAGGATATAACCAAACCGCATCCCCCCAAAATTATACTGCTCATCGCATCTACGACAATACCATGCGAATAGCCGACCAGCTTCGTCGTTTCCAAGATGCTCGTTCCCAGGCTTCGGCCATAACAGCCTACCCTTTTCCAGCGTCGTTTCTGTCAATGGATTTCCCTTTCGGGGGCCCGTATCGTCGCTAGACAGATTCCCTATTTGTATCTGATCCGTATATATACTTTCCTTGCCGGCCAGTGTGGCCAAGCGGTTAAAGGCGCTACAGTCTGGAACCGCGTGGCCGCTACGGTCGCAGGTTCGAATCCTGCCTCGGGCATGGATGTGTGTGATGTCCTTAGGTTAGTTAGGTTTGAGTAGTTCTAAGTTCTAGGGGACTGATGATCTTAGAAGTTAAGTCACATATTGCTCAGAGCCATTTGAACCATTTTTATACTTTCCTTACTGTGTCACGTGCCCGCAACACTATCAGGTGGCATTCAAACTTGCGGTGGGCAGTGTTCATAATGTTTTAGCTCATCAGTGAATAATCGTTCGGTTCAGGAGAGCCATACTCAACGCCACGCAGAACATCAGTGGCCCCACGCGACTAGCACACGAGAGGACATACATAATGTTCGCTAGGCCGTTGAGGATCATACAGAGTTGTCATATACCCTTATTCAGGAAATGGGCTTGTTTGCTACGAGCCAAGCATCCAGATGGATAGTGTGACGATGTCTGGAGCACCACGGCCTATCAGCACAGTAACAATGGTTGCGGCATATCGCGCGTAGTTAGCCGAGCGGTCTGAGGTACTGCAGTCATGGACTGTGCGGCTGATCCCGGCGGAGGTTCGAGTCCTCCCTCGGGCATGAGTGTGTGTGTTTGTCCTTAGGATAATTTAGGTTAAGTAGTGTGTAAGCTTAGGGACTGATGACCTTAGCAGTTAAGTCCCATAAGATTTCACACACATTTGAACATTTTTTGCGGCATATCTTATATGACAGCAGAAGTAGGTGAGTCGACAGCGGTGCGTCCAATGATAGCCCTGAACTCACGAATAGCAATATGTTATCTATTCAAACGCGTCCCTATTTTGCGTGCAGCATCTTGATGGGCGTGTCCATATGTGGAGACTCTGAGGAGTCCGAACGTTGCCAGATTGCATTCCGTATCGTATTTGGGGCCCAGCACCTGACCTAATGGTATGGGAAGGCACTGTGTCAAAAGACAGTGAGCATTGGTTCGTACAGTCTGTAATTTGGACAACAGTCATTAAATTTTTGACGTGTTAATGCCGGGAACTCTGTCCTATCTTCAGCGTCTCTGTGAGCGTGGAATGTGAGATCCCTTAATCGGGAAGGTAGGTTAGAAAATTTAAAAAGGGAAATTGATAGGTTAAAGTTAGATATAGTGGGAATTAGTGAAGTTCGGTGGCAGGAGGAACAAGACTTCTGGTCAGGTGAATACACGGTTATAAATACAAAATCAAATAGGGGTAATGCAGGAGTAGGTTTAATAATGAACAAAAAAATTGGAGTGCGGGTAAGCTACTGCAAACAACATAGTAAATGCATTATAGTGGCCAAGATAGACACGAAGCCCATGCCTACTACAGTAGTACAAGTTTATATGCCAACTAGCTCTGCAGATGACGAAGAAATTGAAGAAATGTATGATGAGATAAAAGAAATTATCCAGGTAGTGAAGGGAGACGTAAATTTAATAGTCATGGGTGACTGGAATTCGACAGTAGGAAAAGGGAGAGAAGGAAACGTAGTAGGTGAATATGGCTTGGGGCTAAGAAATGAAAGAGGAAGCCGTCTGGTAGAATTTTGCACAGAGCATAACTTAATCATAGCTAACACTTGGTTCAAGAACCATAAAAGAAGGTGGTATACATGGAAGAATCCTGAAGACACTAAAAGGTATCAGATAGATTATATAATGGTAAGAGAGAGATTTAGGAACCAGGTTTTAAATTGTAGGACATTTCCAGGGGCAGATGTGGACTCTGACCACAATCTATTGGTTATGACCTGTAGATTAAAACTGAAGAAATTGCAAAAAGGTGGGAATTTAAGGAGATGGGACCTGGATAAACTGACTAAACCAGAGGTTGTACAGAGTTTCAGGGACAGCATAAGGGAACAATTAACAGGAATGGGGGAAAGAAATACAGTAGAAGAAGAATGGGTAGCTCTGAGGGATGAAGTAGTGAAGGCAGCAGAGGATCAAGTAGGTAAAAAGACGAGGGCTAGTAGAAATCCTTGGGTAACAGAAGATATATTGAATTTCATTGATGAAAGGAGAAAAGATAAAAATGCAGTAAATGAAGCAGGCAAAAAGGAATACAAACGTCTCAAAAATGAGATCGACAGGAAGTGCAAAATGGCTAAGCAGGCATGGCTAGAGGACAAATGTAAGGATGTGGAGGCTTATCTCACTAGGGGTAAGATAGATACAGCCTACAGGAAAATTAGAGAGACCTTTGGAGAAAAGAGAGCCACTTGTATGAATATCAAGAGCTCAGATGGAAACCCAGTTCTAAGCAAAGAGGGGAAGGCAGAAAGGTGGAAGGAGTATATAGAGGGTCTACACAAGGGCGATGTACTTGAGAACAATATTATGGAAATGGAAGAGGATGTAGATGAAGATGAAATGGGAGATACGATACTGCGTGAAAAGTTTGACAGATCACTGAAAGACCTGAGTCGAACCAAGGTCCCGGGAGTAGCCAACATTCCATTAGAACTACTGACGGCCTTGGGAGAGCCAGTTCTGACAAAACTCTACCATCTGGTGAGCAAGATGTATGAGACAGGCGAAATACCCTCAGACTTAAAGAAGAGTATAATAATTCCAATCCCAAAGATAGCAGGTGTTGACAGATGTGAAAATTACCGAACTATCAGTTTAATAAGCCACAGCTGCAAAATACTAACGCGAATTATTTACAGACGAATGGAAAAACTGGTAGAAGCCGACCTCGGGGAAGATCAGTTTGGATTCCGTAGAAATATTGTAACACGTGAGGCAATACTGACCTTACGACTTATCTTAGAAGAAAGATTAAGGAAAGGCAAACCTACGTTTCTAGCATTTGTAGACTTAGAGAAAGCTTTTGACAATGTTGACTGGAATACTCTCAGTCAATTTTTAAAGGTGGCAGGGGTAAAATACAGGGAGCGAAAGGCTATTTACAATTTGTACAGAAACCAGATGGCAGTTATAAGAGTCGAGGGGCATGAAAAGGAAGCAGTGGTTGGGAAGGGAGTGAGACAGGGTTGTAGCCTGTCCCCGATGTTATTCAATCTGTATATTGAGCAAGCAGTAAAGGAAACAAAAGAAAAATTTGGAATAGGTATTAAAATCCAGGGAGAAGAAATAAAAACTTTGAGGTTCGCCGATGACATTGTAATTCTGTCAGAGACAGCAAAGGACATGGAAGAGTAGTTGAACGGAATGGACAGTGTCTTGAAAGGAGGATATAAGATGAACATCAACAAAAGTAAAACGAGGATAATGGAATGTAGTCGAATTAAGTCGGGTGATGCTGCGGGAATTAGATTAGGAAATGAGACGCTTAAAATAGTAAAGGAGTTTTGCTATTTGGGGAGCAAAATAACTGATGATGGTCGAAGTAGAGAGGATATAAAATGTAGACTGGCAATGGCAAGGAAAGCGTTTCTGAAGAAAAGAAATTTGTTAACATCGAGTATAGATTTAAGTGTCAGGAAGTCATTTCTGAAAGTATTTGTATGGAGTGTAGCCATGTATGGAAGTGAAACATGGACAATAAATAGTTTGGACAAGAAGAGAATAGAAGCTTTCGAAATGTGGTGCTACAGAAGAATGTTGAAGATTAGGTGGGTAGATCACGTAACTAATGAGGAGGTGTTGAATAGGATTGGGGAGAAGAGAAGTTTGTGGCACAACTTGACTAGAAGAAGGGATCGGTTGGTAGGACATGTCCTGAGGCATCAAGGAATCACAAATTTAGCATGGGAGGGCAGCGTGGAGGGTAAAAATCGTAGAGGGAGACCAAGAGATGAATACACCAAACAGATTCAGAAGGATGTAGGTTGCAGTAGGTACTGGGAGATGAAGGAGCTTGCACAGGAAAGATAAGCATGGAGAGCTGCATCAAACCAGTCTCAGGACTGAAGACCACAACAACAACAACGCAATACTACATATTGTCCGTACTGTCCTGTCTGACATCGAGACAGAGGGTTTTGGACTGTTGTCCTGGATAGTCCGTTCTTCGTATCTCTAATACAATGAAAATATCTGGTCATGGTTCTCTGAGACTAGAACGTCACCACTTGCCAGCCACTACAGTCGATGAACTCCGGCGGATCTATCACCCAAGCTCATTTCGACTCGATATCAAGCCGAATTAGAGTCATTATTGTTGCCAGAGTTGGCAGCTAAGTGTACTAAATTTCGCATCCCGTACAGTCCCAAATTATCTACAAATTTAATCATGTGTTCTTCCTACTATGCTACATAAGTATAATAATCAAATTTCGGTGTTTGCTATCCTTCTTGGAGTTGCAGTTTCAACTACCGGCAGTATACATGCGATCTCCCACGCACTTCGATGTATTATCCAACTTTTCCCGCCACAGCTTCAACCATCTCGTACTTCCCAACCACGAAATTTGTTCACGACGTTTAATCTTCCTACTAGTCAAAGTATACAATTCTCCATTCAGGTCTTATCGCATCGTATTCTATCTTTTCTCCCTCGTTTTACTTGCAGTTCCTTTAAAATCCCAGAACTGTAAGCATTTTTTCATCTCCATCTCGAACATAATTGTTTTCCATAGATTACCAGCACCATCAGTGTAAACAGCCAGCCAATTTTAAAAATTCGAGCAAAATATCGTATACGTGTAATTCTTTAAACAAAAATTATCGTCTCATTTGTGTAATATTAACCAGTATTTGTAAACTAAGTAACACAGTGGCTAAAAAGAGGTTTTATCCGTTACAAGACCGCTCCCACGTGGAGAAATAAAATAACAGCAAAAAGAAAAAAGGCTGCAGCGGCGACCAAGTATAGGGTGAAAACATGCTGAATACAAAAAGGAAAGCGTTAGATGAAGAATTAACTGATACTGTCAAGAGCTGAAGGATGTATAGTCTTCTACGTCCCGTCGGAGCCGGATCGAGGTGGCACAGTTGTTAGCACACTGGTCTAGCATTCGGGAAGAGGACGATTCATATCCGTGTCAATCTATCCAGGTTTAGATTTGCAGTGATTTCACTAAATGCCGGGATGGTTCCTTTGAAAAGGCATGGCCAATTTTCTTCCCCCTCCTTCAAAAGTTCCGAGCTTGTGTTCCACCTCTACAAGCCTCGATGTCGACGGGACGTTAAACCTAACATTCCTTCCTACTTTGCCGTCGGCGTTGAGGTCGTTGGAAACAGAGAAGAAGCTTCGATAGCGGAAGGAAATCAACCATGTCCTGTTTCAAAGGAATCATGTTGCCATTTGTATTAAGCGATTTAGGAATATCACTGTAAACTTAAATCTGGATGACTGGATATGGATTTGAACTACAGTCCCCTCTAATACGAGTCTAATTTGCTAACCAATGTGCCACTTCTTGCGGATTATTGTGAGCAGTCCTATAAGAACTGAGGAATGACAACCATTGGCAAAAAAAGCAGCTGATGAAAGCAACTGACGAGACTGCAGATGTGGATTTCGATATCATTTGTTAATGCCCTAACCCGCCCTCCCGTCGCACACACAAAACTATTTTTTTTTATAGTTACCAGTTCTACTAAGACCCATGCAGACGTTGGAGAGAGTTATTGCAGCAAAGAGGATGTACCAATCGGTTTCCAGATATTTCTTTATAATCTTATTAAAACTGCGTGACGCTACATCTACATGAACTTAAATCGATGTCAATTACAACGGAAGTGCTCCAGCTCGAGCAGCTGAAACAGAATTATTTGATTTTAAAATACTGAGCTGTGTCTGCTCTATTATTTACATATAAAAATCTACAGAATCTAAAGCCTGCAGAAACATAAGTTGCTGAGGAAATAAAATCGTGGCGCAGACAACTACAACAAGCAGATTTACAGGAATCATAAATGAGGTATTATTAAGATAAAAGCCAGACGTTTACTAAATAAAATATAAGTTACCACACAGAGTTCTTAGAAAGTAATTTTTCTGAGAACAGAAGCTGTTGTGTTGTCGTGTGCTCTTCTCTTATACGTCATAGAGGGACAAATGCGTAGTTTCAATGAAGTAATTAAAACAGCGAGGAATGGAACAGTGCGTACAAGCTACAAAGGTATCTCGTGGACGTGCTACTTTGTTTTCGGCGTATGTGCAAAGCAATAGTCCAATATCAAGAACCACTGTGATCACATCACCAAAGCCTTTGCTACTAGCTGTTCCATTCTGCTGTGTTTTAATCACTTCATTAAAACTCCACATTTGCACGACGATGACGAATAATGGAAGAACGTACGAAAACACAAGAACTTCTGCTTAGAGAAATACGACTCAGTAAGTGGGGGAGAGTGTTGTACTTTGCAACAATTTTCAGACCTTCACCTCTAGCCACCTCTGTAACACAAGTTTCGTACATGTTCTTATTCTATTTTTAAATGCTGGAATTAACTTTTTATTTTTTTCAGTCTTTTTCTGTAATTACAAAAATTCCGTTGAAATTTAAAGGAGCTGCAATCAAGAAAATCTTGTCAGTACTGTATTTAATCCTATATCACCAAAGACTCGCAAAATTTAAGATTTAAGTGGGATTTAAAACAGGGCATTTTGACTTAATTTGGTATGTAACATACGGGTGGAGGTCTAATAATTGTAATTAACTAATGTATAACCTACAAATTATGACTCCCTTTGAATAAAATGCGGAGTAATAAACTTTACGATGGTTCAGTAGCAATATAACACTTCCCCCCTTTCGTGTTCTAAGGTTAATGGTCTGTCTGTTACATTATCACTCCGCTACACACCTACAGTCAGTAAGTGACGTGAAAATAAGCAGAGGTATCATAAAAAATCAGATTCAAGATATATACATTTTGAAATAGAAGATGTGGGAAAGTAACACAATTTTTTTCCATTTTCAAGACAGCTAAAATGTTAAGACATTAAAGAAACTCAGTTTATTTGCAAGTATCACATCTTTCATGGTAAAAGACCTTCTTGTGTTTCAAGGTACAAGATAATGTACAACCGACGAAGTATGACTTGGCTATATGCTGTATAAACAGCTCTAAAGATCTCCTGCGAAACTTGTGATACTCGCACTCCTGGAAGAAGGGATATTGCGGAGACATGGCTTAGCCATTGCCTGGGGGATTGTTTCCAAACTGCATCTTCAGTCTGCGGACGAGATTGCGCAGATTAAAACTATATGCCGGACCGGGACTGGAACTCGCGACCTTCCCCTATCGCTAGCAAGCGCTCTACCAACTGAGATACAATTCGGAACCCTCTCGCGGCAGAAGGCTGCAAAAAGTAGACACGAAGAATAAAGACGCAGAACATTAATAACGTTTGTTTTATTTAAAAAGCCTTAAGAGTTTTCACATAAGAAATTCGGAAGCATTGCTTTTCAGCACACCCTCGTATTTCTTCAAACACATGTTTAGTTTTTGTGAACTAGTATCCCGTTTATGACTTCTGTGAGTGTGCTGGTCATAATTGTTTGTTACACGGTCTTGCTTGTTACATGTTGTTGTTTATTAGACGCTATTGTTTCATATATTGTACACAAATGCAGAATTTTGCGGACAGATAGCCTTAATAGGCGGCAGGGCTCACACATCTCTGTATTTTACAATAATTTTTATTCTACTAGATCTAGGATAGTTTCCTTCGTATACTCATTAATTCATGAGGAGCAGAGTACGACACCTGTAGATATTACACGAAAGATCTTCGTGTGCACTTAACGATGGAAGGAGATTGTTCTGCTTTACAGAAAGTCTGTAATAACGGACTTATTAGATTATTGATAGTGTTCTTCACATCAAAAAGCAGTGAATGAAAGACCAAGTTTCACTAACGTGTTAATTGGCAGTTATTACACACACACACACACACACACACACACACACACACACACACACTAGACAACGCCACTCAAGCAGGATAACAAAAACGACAGTCCACACGCCCTGTGGAAGTGTTGCAAGTTGTTTCTTGTTTCGTGATGCTGACAGCTATTAATTATGGGTCACGTTAGCGTAGCAAAAAACGCAGCTGAGTCATGGACGTGGAAGAGGTCCGTGAGTGTATTTAAAACGTAGCGACGGGCGTGTCCTGATGGCATTAAGGTTAGAAATATCCGAAGGCAGAGGGGTGGGGATCATTTCTGTGACTCTAGCTCATGCAGCTGGCTCTGTTTAGCATAAAGTTAATACGAATGCAGGCACGGTTTCTGCGTTGCTACTGCATCTACGTACCGTGGCTTGGTACCATTAACGTTTACTCTGTAGCCACCAAAAACAAGCTACATAGCTGTTGGTAAAGTTGAGACAATAATATTTATAACGCTGACTACTGACGACGCAGATTGGTCAATTTTTCAGTTCTGCGTAATAAATTACTACTTAAACGGTATAAACCCCAAGACGCGGCCAGAAAAGAACACGGAAGATCAGAGCTTAACGTATCGTCGACGTCGACATAATTAGAGGTGGAGTACTCGTTCATTTGAGCAAGGGTGAAGAAGGCAATTAATCATGGCCTTACTGAGAGAACCATCCGCCATTCGTGTGACACGATTTTGGGAAACCGTGGAAAACATGAAGCAGCATCGAGCAGAGTGGGTAGATAACGCCACAATTATTTTGCACCAATTCACGCGTTCCACAAGCGGACAAAATTTTTGATACCATCACGGAAATCAAATGACTCATTATTTAAAAGAATCGATCGAAACAAGTCAGTGACCACGATGCAGAAGTCAACTATAAGAAGGCAAATTTAAACGGGATATTTGCACGTACAAATTAATGGAAAACACAGCTTTGTATCACTTAGGAATTACACAAAATAGAAATGCTAATAATTTATAAGCTTCTACATATTCGTCATAGACGCTTCCAGCAAAAAGAATCTATCGAAACAAGTCAGTGACCACGATGCAGAAGTCAACTATAAGAAGGCAAATTTAAACGAGATATTTGCACGTACAAATTAATGGAAAACACAGCTTTGTATCACTTAGGAATTACACAAAATAGAAATGCTAATAATTTATAAGCTTCTACATATTCGTCACAGACGCTTCCAGCAGTTGGCAGGTGTTATAAAACGACATGATAATGGGCTACGAGTGAGGGCTCACAGATTATTTCTTGTGAAGCATGGTACGGCTGTTAGGAGAGTACAGAAAAACATCGTCTTCGCCTTTAGTGGAAAATCAGGACTGCTTGTTACTGTAGAATTATACGTGTGCACGTAACACACGTAACTGGAATTGTGAATTATTAGTTAAAAAGAGGGATTTTGGGAAAGGAAGATTATTAGCAAGTACTCAATAAATCTGAAGACAGAGATTTGATCTCACAACATTAGCAACTGCGGTGGTAAGTGTTCAAATGGTTCAAATGGCTCTGAGCACTATGGGACTTAACATCTGAGGTCATCAGTCCCCTAGAACTTAGAACTACTTAAACCTAACTAACCTAAGGACATCACACACATCCATGCCCGAGGCCGGATTCGAACCTGCGACCGTAGCGGTCGCGCGGTTCCAAACTGAAGCGCCTAGAACCACTCGGGGTGGTAAGTGTCTCCCACTGGACGAAGAGATGCTGATGTGTTCAACGACGTCCGAGTGTGACTGTAAATAAGACACTTTCAATCAGCTAAAATATTGATAATAGGTGAGATGAAAAAGATGTAAGACTGCTCACACTACAAAGGAAATCATTGTCGTAGCGTTTTAGCATGCGAGTATTTTTCGATCTTGAACTGCGCTATTACGCTAAGAACAAGTTTCATCATAATCGCTCTACTCAGTGACAATGGACGTGAAATTTACTAGAGACGCGTTTTTTCGCTTAGCTGGAAGGCAGAAACGGCTGAGGTCGTTTGTAGTCTCACGGGGAAAGGTATGCAGAAATGTTCTGAGTGCTGGAAGCAACGAATGCAACCTTGTGCTGACGTAAAGAGATCACACTTCGAACGCGACTGTCACTAACTGAACACATTTCATAAGCATATCAACTTGCAGCATGTTTCGTTTACACTATATCACATCTTGTAACTTTTCAACGGAGCGCAAGACTGTCTATAGTAAACTGCTTGTCGCCTGCACTCCCTCATTAACATGCTTCAGAGAACAGGTCCTTTTTAATGAGAGCAGCTGTTTTTTCCCGACATATGTATATTTCTCATCTGTTATGGACCACATTGTTTGACTGGGGAAAACGTTAGCACCTGGTTGTGCTTGTGGAGCACAAAAAGGAACTCCACATCACGTGCTATTTGACTGCTCTATGCAAGCGAGTGTTGCTTCTGCGGGGAGGAATCATTACACAGCAGTTTGTCCAGCGCAGTAAAAGATAAAGATAAGGGGCAGATACTGGACAGCCCGGCGGTGCAGATTTGTAGTGAAATGTGTCAAATGGCGCAGTGGATGTCTTAGAATGGAAATTCAGAATTTTGGCCGTCTCCGGGAAGTTATAATACAATTAGAATATTGACTTTCTTTGTGAATAATTATGCACTCATTTGTTCTTTAACCTTTACTCGGTGTGGTCGGAAATTTTAACGCAAAATGCGTTGTGCAGTCCTCGGGACGCGAAAACAAAAAAAAGTGTATTGTGTTTGGTAGTGATATTTTTTGTTGTTTTGCGACATGTAAGGAAACAAACTTTTTTCTTTACAACCAATTTAGAAACACACTAACGCGAATAAATCTGAAACTAGAGATATTACAAATATAAATATAGTATTAGTGTTGTATCTATTTTCCAAGAAAAAACTGACAAAAAACTGTTTATAATCGAACACATTTGGTAAGAGTTAAACTATAAGAAAAGAGTATACATTTAGTTCTATAGGAAAACTGTGAGATATTTACAACTGTCCAAACACGCATGTAAAAAGATATAATTTAGGAGTCATAATTTGAAATGCATTGAACGCACAATTTTCTTCTTGCCTTTCAGTAACCTGCGTCTCATTTTCGTCATCAGATTCGTCAAAGTTATGATCTTCAGCGTTAGCGTTGGATTCGCGGACATATTTACTAAACTGAAAATGTTAAATTAACTGCGTCGCAGAGCCCCGGAGACTAAGTTCGTTGTTTACAATGCTTGTCTCAATAACAGACAGAAGCCACCTGAGAACGTGATGTCTCTCCCCACCATAGGAAGTTACTTAACAGCACAAGCTTCCTGTACAACAAATACGAAAGTTACAACATCTTCAACGCTAATTTGGTAGATTGTTTAAAATTGTGATGCGTGTAGAATATGAGTTTATAAAAATGGTTCAAATGGCTCTGAGCACTATGGGACTTAACAGCTGAGGTCATCAGTCCCCTAGAACTTAGAACTACTTAAACCTAACTAACCTAAGGACATCACACACATCCATGCCCGAAGCAGGATTCCAACCTGCGACAGTAGCGGTCACGCGGTTCCGGATTGAAGCTCCTAGAACCGCTCGGCCGCCACGGCCGGCTATGAGTTTATATTCGCTAGAACGGGCGCGGCTCCCCATTCCAGAATGGGATACTGCCGCATCTACAAACTAGGTGGCTGTAGGAATAGATGGAATATAAATAGTTATTTTAGAGTTATAAATTTATTAAACACTGTAATAGATGCAGCAAGACAAAAGGTGTATCATGATGGGTTTTGGTGTACCTCAGGTGCTACATCATGTCAGAACAGCGTTTCAGAAATAACTCTATCTCTATGATTGCAACGATATGGATCTAACGTTCAGTAGTGAGAGATATGTCAATATAACGCATCTGAACACTGCGTAATGGTGATCAAACTTCTTTAAAGTTGCGTAGAAAACAGTGGTCACCAAGTTAGTACGGTACACTGTATAAAACTGTAATAAAGCGCAGAAAGAAGCATCCCTCTGTAGAATTTCCATTTTTAGTAAACTTTCATAAAAGGCTAATAATAATGATTAAAATAATAATAATGCAGTGTGAGTCAAATGATACACCGGGTTTTGCCGTCTTATAGCTTCAAATATATAATATCCACCCACTTGTACTAATAACCAAACGAAAGAGTATACTTTAACGTTTTTTATGTCATTGCAGTTTCAATTTTATTCACCAGGTGGCAGGGTGATAGCACTTTGAAAATGGCAACAGATCAACAGAATGCATTTTGTGTGTTGCAGTATGAGAAGGCAGAATCCCTTAATACAGTGCAGCGTGCGTTCGTAAGACAGTACAACATACAGCCACCAAAAGCACTCTGCGATAGTATCAACAGTTCAAGGACAAAGGCTTCCTCTGTAAGGGAAAAAGCTCCGGGCAACCACCTTTCACGGAGGAAACTGTGGAGAGCGTCCGTGATGTGTTCTTTCGTAGCTCAAAGTAATGCACATGTCTTGCAAGTCGCGAACTGGGTATTCCTCAGCCAACTGTGTGGAATATTCTACGGAAGTGATTGCGTCAAAAATCGTATCGCATATAGCTGTTGCAGCGTTTACGGCCAAACGACCGCACCATCGGACGCGAATATTGTGAACGTTTCCAGGAGTAATGGAAGATGACGAATTCCTCCCACCCCCCCCCCCCCCCTCCTTGTCGGCAGTACCCAATAGGAATGCAGCATTCGTTCGCATCAGGTATATAATGTGGTCCCAGCAGCTCTGCAACCTCAGTTGCAGTCAGCATGAAGCACCAGCCGAGATCGTCCAGCACTGCCCAGACACCGGCCATTGTGGCCGATCGGTTCTAGGTGCTTCAGTCCGGAACCGCGCTGCTGCTACGGTAGCGGGTTAGTTAGGTTTAAATAATTCTAAGTTTTAGGGGACTGATGACCTCAGATGTTAAGTCCCATAGTGTTCAGAGCCATTTGAACCACCAGAAGGTCGGACGTAATTGTGAATCCATTGGATCCATTGCCCATCGAGGCGAATCAGTTATATGAATCGTGGTGTCCGAAAGAACAGAAATCAAGCATTCATATAACTGACGGCCATGTAACACGGCGTATGAACAGTGCCCATAAAAAGATCCGAAACGACAGGTACAAGAGATCGGTGACAAGCGTTGTCAATGATAATCAGTATCGGACTTTCAGTGAAGACAGGTCCACTTCAAGAAGTTTCCGAGGACATTGTACATAATGGATATTTGAAATTGGGTATCTTATAAAATGCCATTGCTTACAGTGGCACATGACACAATCGGTCGAAGAACACAGAAATGCCGGCCGGTGTGGCCGAGCGGTTCTAGGCGCTTTAGTCTGGAACCACACAACCTCTACGGTCACAGGTTCGAATCCTGCCTCGGGCATGGATGTGTGTGATGTCCTTAGATTAGTTAGGTTTAAGTAGTTCTAAGTTCTAGGGGACTGATGATCTCAGATGTTAAGTCCCATAGTGCTCAGAGCCATTTGAACCATTTTTTGGACACAGAAACCGGACAGTAAGTGACTGGAGTGCAGGGTAGCGTAGCAAGGTCCGAGGAGTCGCAGTTTTGCCTCTTCCGCAAATGATGTAACGTGTTACGCGCAGCGACAACCTAATGAACCGTTTAATACGTACTGTATGGAGCCTGTAGGTTGTTCTGTGACGTTTTCGGTGAGTTTCTTGACCCATGACTAGACCCCACGCATTCAGGTAACCATAAGCACCAAACAGGTTATTTATTTCAGCATTCTTGATGGCCTTGTTTTGACCTTTATTCTACATTTTCATGATAGGCATGCGGTGGACACTCCCCTCTTGCAACATGACAATAGCCGTGTTCACAGCGTTGCTAGCATACGTTCCTGATTTGATGTACAGCCAGGGGTCTTATCACACCTCGCCTGGGTCCTCAAAATGACCCGCTTTAATCCCATAGAAAATAGTTAGCATTATTTGAACCAGCAGATGAAACGTGGCATTCAACTTCCCCGCAATCTGGTAGCCTACGGAATGTAATCACAAATGAGACGCTTCTGGTGGATAAGAAACTCCTTGCCGAACTGAGACCAATACGCGGACCAGAGGCGGTGTTGTACGGCATTAGAGTTGTACCTCCTGGGGTGACAATTTTTTGTTTTGTGTATTCAGTTTGAAACGAGGAGTTTAATTATTACAGAATGATTAAAAATGCTACATCGGGTTTTGGATGAATGTATTTCACAAAGTACCACATGAAAAATACTGATTGATACATTTTATGAAAAAGCACATTTTCAAGTTTGTTACACATCATTACAAATGTTCTATGTCCTCTCATCGTATAACATGACACACATCTATGCGGTAGTCAAGCTCAGCCCATACACGTTCGAGCATGTTCCTGTCAATGTTCGCCAGAGTAGTAGTGGCGCGATTCTGGAGTTCAGGCAGTGTTGTCGGAATAGGTGGTACGTACACACTGTCTTTCACGTATCTCCAAAGGAAAAATCACAAACTGTAGGGTCGGGAGACCTTGGGGGCCACCTGAAGAGTACCAAATCATCCTGAGCACACCGCGCAACCCATCTCTTCGGAAGTTCCTTTTTCAGATGGCGACGCACTTCTCTGTGCCAACGAGGTGTAGCTCCGTCTTGTTGGAATATGAAGTCTGAGTTATCAGCTGTCACTCTCGGAAACAACCAGTGTAACGTCATATCCGTCACAGTTTTCCCAGGGAAAAAAGCAGAGCCCTTAACTTTCCTACGTGACACAGCACAGAAGACATTCGCTTTTGGAGAATCTCTTTCAATCTCCACTGTGAGATTGGGATTTTCCGTGCCTCAATATGCGGACGTTGCGACGTTTCACTTTACCGTTTGGGTTGAACGTCGCCTCATCACTGAACACGAGTCGGCGGGGAAATTCGTTCAAATTGTTTCAAATGGCTCTGAGCACTATGGGACTTAACATCTGAGGTCATCAGTCCTTAGAACTATTTAAACCTAACTAACATAAGGACATCACACAGATCCATACCCGAGGCAGGATTCGAACCTGCGACCGTAGCGGTCGCGCGGTTCCAGACTGAAGCGCCTAGAATCGCTCGGCCACAGCGGCCGGAACCTTCTGTGAGAATCTCTAAGTAGCGAGCGAGCATGGAGGACATAGACAAAGACTGCGAATAGGTGGCTCTCCTTCAGTTTACATAATATTACTGTGAGTGGTACACCATTCCTTGTAGACGCGGTGGATAGTGCACGTTGATACAACAATAACAGGTCAATTTGATTCACGGAGTGGTCACGTGCACGTCCAAACACAACAGCTCATTCGAACCATTCTGTCGCGTCTCGAAGCGGCCCATGCGGTGATTCCTGACAACCGACTGGCACATGCACACCACTTCACTGACATGACTTACAATAGCGGTAGATTCATGTTACCGCCTGCTACCAGATCTATACCGTCTAAGGGGCTCCAAAGCGACTCCAATGTCCCTTTACGGCGGTGGCTCATATCTTGTCTGGTGAGCGGATAAAGACGTAAGGCGTCAGTTACTTTTTGGAAAGGAATGGTTCAATCTGACAAGAGGGCAATTAGACCTGTTAATCAAGGATTTTGATGAGTCTTAGTTATGTTATACAGGGAATTGTCTTGAGTACCTGGCTAGCGGCTTTCCAAACGACGGACCCTTCTTTCCGAGAAAATCGATGTTGAAGTTTTATGCCTACCTCCTACACCCGTAAAGTAAGATTTGTTTTGCCCAGCGAGGTTAGCGCAAAGGATAAGGTTCATGGTTATCGTGATGATAGTACAGGTTCAAATACTGCCCCTGTATTTTCTTTTTTTCTCCAGTTTCATGGTACACAATATAATTAAATAGTATATGTCACATAAAATTGTTCAAAAACAGTCATGTTCGCCTTAGACTGCTGAATACCTAGCGTTCGAGACATCTGTCTTGTTCTGCCTGAAGCAGTCGTGTCCTTTAACTGTCATAATTCTGAAAACCCTTGGTTAAGATATGCAGTACGATTCGGTGTTCCTTCCAATAGAAAAAAAACCTGCTTCTGCCTTATTCCGAAGGAAGGAAGGAAGGAAAGGACGGAAGGAAGGTTAGAGTTTAACGGCCCATCGGCAACGCTGTCATTACAGACGGAACACAAGCTCAGCTTGCGAAACGATGGGGAAGGAAAGCAGCTGCGCGTTTCAAAGGAACCATCCTGGTATTTGCCTGGAGCGATGTAGGGAAATCGCCGCGCGCTATTAGCCGAGCGGTCTCAGGTGCTGCAGTCATGGACTGTGCTGCTGGTCCCGTCGGAGGTTCTAATCCTCCCTCGGGCATGGGTGTGTGTGTTTGTCCTTAGGATAATTAAGGTTAAGTAGTGAGTAAGATTTCACACACATTTTTTTTTTTTTTTTTTGTAGGGAAATCACGGAAAACCTAACCCTACTCCGACATTTGCGTAGGGAAATACATAAATATGAAATATATAATCATTTTTTTAATTTTTTGATTGGCGGATTGCAGTCCGTTCACCTAGACGGAGGTTTATTAACAATCACTTGTGGCGCATCTCACGAAAGTATTCAACTCACATACACGACGCGCCGCGCGGAGTGGCCGCTCGGTTTGAGGCGCCATGTCACGGATTGCGCGGCCCCTCCTGCCGTAGGTGCTCCCCCGGGCGTGTGTGTGTGTGTGTTTGTGTGTGTGTGTGTTGTTCCTAGTATAAGTTAGTTTAAATAGTGTATAAGTCTATGAACCGATAACCTCAGCAGTTTGGTCCCTTAGGAATTCATACACACATACTTCAGTGAATACACAATACTTCAGTGAATGGACAAACATTTAAATCCACTTCTGGTAACTCATTATTTTCTAAACGTATTTTGAGGATACGATGTAGCCAAGAACGAAAACACAAATTTTCAGGCTCTGACATTATTAACCAGTCGGGCTAAAAATGTGCAGTTTTCACTGATAATCTTTCCAGAATGAAATGCTTTAGGACTACTAAAGCAATAAATAAATCGTGATTTAGCATTCTTCTATAAATTTCTAGTTAACGACGTCAGCTAAAAAATGAAAATCCTTTAACGTATGTGAGTGAAATGTCTTACTGAGTCAAATGCCTCGTTCGGTTTATTTGTGTACACATCACGATAAAGGTTAAAACTTTCGAAATATAGCGATTAGTATTATCAAAAAAATATTATATAAATATGTAAATTACTGAACGACATTCAACTCACCATCTGGGAAGAGTTCTTGGGTTTTCTGTTAATGTCTGCGACTTTGTGGTTAGCTGCAACAAAAACATGTACAATTAAGTATTTTTTTTTCGACTAGTGAAACTAATTTATAAAATATAATTATAGTCTCGTCAAATCTACTTTACTGGTCCCAAGGCCGGTATTTCATCCTGAAAGTGATGAGAAAGGAGGAGGGGAAGGAAAAACAACATCTTTAAGGAACCTGGCCCGTGTGACAGAACCGCGTGAGGGAACATTGCCAGGGAGACAGCGAAGACCTGAACGGTAGCGAAGATGGAGAGAATGGATATCGGTACGGCGAAACTAGTGAAAGAAGCATCGCATTTACAAAACTCAAATTGCGTTTGACTTGGAACAAGCGGCAAAGTGGTCGACGTCTGTTCACCGCAAGTGTGATCAGACGTTAAAATTCTGGAATTATCGCCTCCAAGCTTAACCATTGAACTATCTTTACAAACCCAACTCTGTAGTTCCAAGTAATCCCAAATTATCCAAATAGATAACAAATCCTCTGCCATCAGTGGTTCAACTAGTCTTTCGCATTCTGAGAACTCTAGGCTGTGACGTTATATCCCAAGTGACAGGAAAGCTGAGTCCTCTTGCGAACTCAACCCCAAAATCAAAGCTTTGTTTGGTACAAACAACATTAACTGACGCCTAAAGCGAGGAGAGCACTACAGAGTAGAAGAAACATTTAAAGAAATAGAGTTTCAAATTTTAGCCATCAAGTAACTAGATTTCCACGAGGGAACAACATGGATCTTGTAAATTACTCCTAGTTCAAAATGAAAACAGACAAAAGAATCCTTAAAATTGTTCCCCATCTTGAGGTCGCATTCGCAGTTTCAGGCGACATTCTTAGTACCGTAATCAAAGTAAGACGTGTAACAGATTAAGGACAGTTTCCTTGAAATATGCAAATAAAATGTGCATAGCAATTGATGCATGTATGCTGATCAACCAAAAACTAAAAGACACCTAGTAAAGGTAAATAAGTCATGGGAGGTGAGAGCAAACGCAATCTCTAAAATTCCACAAAAACGTGTGAAATTTCTAATGAGCGATCTTAATGCACAGTTTGGGAACGAGAGAAAATTCAGAAGAACAATTGGTAAGAATACAAGAAATTTTTAAAAAACTTTCAAAACAGTGGCAAATAGGTACCAGCCACAAAATCTCTGCTCGAAGAACGAAAACGTGGAATTGGCACTTAACGACCAGAAAAAAAGAATTGCAGAGTACTTTGCAAATACGTTGAAAAAACTTATAAATAGACCTGAACCCACAGAAATATTTCTAACAGAAATTCCCCTAATAACCAATCCAGATCGATGGGTGCCAAATAAAGAGGACATTGAGTGTTGGTGGACATCAGTATTTAACACCCCATTCAAGGAGAAGAGCACTTCCCAGACTCGTTAAGATCAGGTTGTCTCACGAATACTCTAGAAACACTGAGCTGTGAACGATGCACAGTCGGTGGTATCAAAACTGTGATGTCATTCATAAAGATTTTGTTAGAGATGGTTTGTTAACTTTTCAGTAAGAAGATCGTCACAGCTGTATTTCGCTGCTTTACTATTTGTCCCAAATCCACAATTTAATATGAGATGGTACTGAAAGGAAACTATACTAAAACAACGCAGGGATCGTACACGACACTACCACATTATTTTCTTCTTCTGACATTCCAGGTTTAGGGCTAGGGCGTCCTCCGGCCTCGGCATCTCTTCGTCGGTCTTCCCACACTTGTCTTGCTCCATGGTTTATAATCTGTTGCTAGTTGGGTTAATGGTGACATACGAAGCACGTGATCTCTCCATTTTTCTTTGTACTCGATTGCAATTTGTGTTATTGTGTTATTAACTACATCCCTAATTATTCAATTATTAATTAGTTTGTAATTTAGTCTTTCCTATTGCAGCCTTTCACTAATCTTTGACATTTAATTTTTGATTATTCTGGTTCCCATAAATCTTTATTTTTCAGCCCCAAACTTCCCGCCCCATATAATAAAAAGTGGAAATTGTCATTACTACATAAAATTTTAGTTACTTCTCTTTCTTTCTGTTACCGTTAAGTGTTCTCCTTACTGTTCCACATATACATAGGATAAGTTTTCTCTGAATATCCATATCTTTATAATATGATATGTCGCATCCTAAATAACTGAAACGGATTATTTGTGCTATCGTTTTATTACTGAGGACTGCTTTTGTTCGCACAGTGTCAAAACCGAAAATGGCCACGGTTTCAGTTTCATTTGCAGATATAGTCAGACTGAAGCTTGCACTTGCCTCATTTAGTTTATGTAATGTCTACTCTTTGTGCCCCCACCATGTTACACACTACAACTCTGAGCCCTCTATCGACATATGGCTGCAAATATGTAGACAAGAAAAATAAATACGTAGAATGTTAACAAGGTTTGTTTTATTTAAAAAGATTTAAGAATTTTAACATAAAAATTGCGAGGCATTATTTTTCAGTACGCCATCGTATGTTCATGCTTCCCAATACTTATGCCTGATGGTGTTGTATGTGTTTTCCATTCTGTGATAGTGTTTATCTGTACAGATACTGAAGAATGTTGAAGACAAACTACAACATATTTTAACCCTTAATTTGTTTGATTTGTTTGTATTTCGGACTTTATCTCTTTATCCGTGCCAGTTGTAACTCTGGTGACTTTTTGCGATTTGGATAAGATATTTAGGAATTCCTATTTTTTCCATTATTACCCGCAGATTATCTTTGTGAAATGTGTCAAATGATTTTTCCTCATCCACAAATGCTAGGTGAGTTTCCAGATTAAATTCTCGTTTCTTTCGCATTATCTGTTTCAGTACAAAAACATCATTTATGTATAATGTTCACTTTCGGAAAACTGCTTGTTCGCCCGTTAAAATGACGTCCGAGATATATTGCACCT
Organism: Schistocerca cancellata; assembly: GCF_023864275.1. Taxonomy (NCBI): domain Eukaryota; kingdom Metazoa; phylum Arthropoda; class Insecta; order Orthoptera; family Acrididae; genus Schistocerca; species Schistocerca cancellata. The sequence continues at coordinate 124,589,649 of NC_064629.1, read as the reverse complement.
TTTCATTTATTTTTTACTGTAGGTCTTGTATGCAGTTTTCAGAATACTTCTGTTGTTAGATGTATTACCTCTTTCGCCTTTCTTATACGGGGCGGACCATTTTAATTCATAATGGGGAATAACTCGGGTTGGATATGAGGTACAGCAAAATGTTTTAGATAAAAGGTTGCAAAGAGTGTCAAGCATTTCTACGATTGGCAGGGACTTTTAACGTGATTTTCAAGGTGATTTGGATATTAAAGGGATTTTCTTTAATGGAAACCCCAGTATCTGACTGGAAGTTTGTAAAGAGCAGCAAGTTTTACGTATAAAATGATACATTATTTAAGATTATGGCAAGGTTCAATAAAGGTCAAATAAAAAAATATATTTTAGGTCTAGTAGGGATTAACTCTGAATAAAAGAGGAATATAGCAACATACAGTGTTAAATACAAACAGGAATGGGCAACCAGAGGAATGAGAGGGGACGCACTCAGCGGCTTTTAAATCAATGCTCTACGATTTATTTATGTTTGTTCTCTCTTGAAAATGTCAAAATAACATTTATACGTTGTGATTTATTTATTTTTGCCAATTACCACGTCAATTAAAATTTAAAGTTCAAATCTCTTCGCTCTCTCCAAATCCGACGTCACAAATAGGGGTTTCCGTGAAACAAAACTCAACCTTCGAATGACCTTCGGTAGGTGCCTTTCAGATCATGATTATTAGTAATGATACGTGACTCCTTACGCCCCTTCCAGTTGAGATCTGACAGTCTATTTGGTTGAATCCCTCCTCTCTTCCGAATTAATCCCTATTAGAACTAGAAATATATTTGCTTATGGACATACACTGAACCTTACGATGCCCATGAATAATGTATCATTTTATACGTAAAATATGCCGATTTTTTTCATGTCTTAAATAAAAAACTGGAGTTCTTATTAAAAAAATTTCTTTCATCTTCATATCGCCTTGAAAATCACGTTCAAGCTCACAGTTATTAGGAGCAATGAGTGACCCTCTTAACCACCTACAACATTTATCTAAAACAATTTGCTGTATAATATCTCTATCCCCGTCATATATTAAACTGGTCCACCCTGTACATTGAAAAACTTGCACTATTTTCCATTCCTCTGGTATCACATTTTAACCAATACGTGTCAAAAAGCTACAGCATTCTTAATCCTAAGAGGATTCCCCCGTATTTAATCAGTTCGGTACTTATTCCATCTAGTCCTGGCGATTTTCGGGTTTTCATCTATTTTAAACTGTCTTCAACTTCGTCACACCTGTATAATCCATCCTTTGCAACTGCTCTTTATTACCTGCTTCCTTGATTTCTGGATTGTACCATACGCCTTTCTGACGTGTAATACAATCAGATGTGTATCACAGAGTCCTGCAACATATTACGAAAGAGATGAGAAGCAATTTCCAGTACCAAACTGAGTTTCAACTTTAAAATTTACAAGAAAACTGGATTTAAACGACTTTATTACGCTTTATCACGCTTTTGTTATTTATGAAAATAAACGCTGATCTTTTCAACACCAATTTTTATACTTACATCTGTCAGAGGTTATTAGTTATTAGTGGAACAAGAGTTATTAGAACCTAACTACGCTGGAAACCTATGTATAAGCATTAAAAATTTACATAGTGTCTTTTGAATACTCCTCAGCAACATATATTAGCACGAAAGAAAAATTTTCTTTAAATATTGTATTAAATCGTCTGCAACATTCACGTTTGCGTAACTCGCTTCAAGGAAAAAGTTGTTCTTCTGGATATTTCAGTTCGAATTACGATTGTGCACTTTCGCCAATATGGCCAATGCTGAACATGCTGTGGTTTTGTCTTGATGAAATGGCTCTTTCTTGTGTGCACACCTTGGTCGCTTTTCAAGCAATTTCTGTTCCCAACGATGTAATGGACGGACACAATAGCGCTCACAAGGGGAAGGCCTCAAGCACGACCAACCGATTCGGTTCATGTATTGTAAGTCATTTGTGTACAACCTGAAATGAAAGACTAACATATTTTCCCTCAACAACGCCGCGTTTTTGAGAAAATTACCGCTATAGTTCACGGCCCGCAATCGACTCTGAATTGACGGAATGCACAGAAAATAGAAAGTTAAACATTTTTTATCAACAAACGCGTATTTTCTCTTCGGAGTGGCGAACCTGTGTTTGATTACCCGTTGCAGTTTGCATTTTTTTTTTTCCGAAATAGATGGACTTGGGCGGGTTAATAAGATACATAAAGCGATATGGGATAATAACTACGTACGCAAATAAATTTCTCTAACGACTTGGATTAGTAAAGAATTAAAAATTTGATTCTGGTTGCTTTACTATGACTCCTGCACTCACTCTGTTACATGTCCGCAATTTCCTTCGAACAACTAGATGGATGGTACATATCATACAAACATTTAAAGTAAATACACCCAAGGCACAAAGAACATCTAACAAAAGCAGCCTTTACGTGCATACATCGTTGCGTCCGAAGATTCGAGGAAAAACAAACTTGGTTTACATTTTAAAATATTTCTTTTTCTGGAATTAATTTTAATGCATACCACGCATACGATACCATTGCCTGAAAAATTGGCGCAAAAAGCTGATCATGAATTATGCTATGAATCGTTATCGCATCGTGAAAAGCGAATAACAAAATAGGAATACGGATAAGCTACTACGAACAGCATAATGAACGCATTATTGTAACCAAGATAGACACTAAGCCTACAGCCACCACAGTAGTACGAGCTTATATGTCAACTAGCTTCGCAGATGATGAAGAGGTGGAAGAAAAGTATGAGTTAAAGAAATTATTCAGATAGTTAAGGGAGATGAAAATTTAATGGTCATGGAGGACTGGAATTCGACAGTAGGAAAAGGAAGAAATGGAAAAACAGTAGGTGACTATGGACTGCCGGCCATTGTGACCGAGCGGTTCTAGGCGCTTCAGTCCGGAACCGCGCTGCTGTTACTGTCGCAGGTTCGAATCCTGCCTCGGGTATGGATGTGTGTGATGTCCTTAGGTTAGTTAGGTTTAAGTAGTTCTAAGTCTAGGGGACTGATGACCTCAGATGTTAAGTCCCATAGTGCTTAGAGCCATTTGAACCATTGTTTTGAATATGGACTCGGGGAAAGGGAATGAAAGACGAAGCCGCCTGGTAGAATTTTGAATCATGAAAGAAAGTTGATTACGTGGAAGAGACCTGGAGACACCGGAAGGTTTCAGATTGATTATACACTCCTGGAAATGGAAAAAAGAACACATTGACACCGGTGTGTCAGACCCACCATACTTGCTCCGGACACTGCGAGAGGGCTGTACAAGCAATGATCACACGCACGGCACAGCGGACACACCAGGAACCGCGGTGTTGGCCGTCGAATGGCGCTACCTGCGCAGCATTTGTGCACCGCGCCGTCAGTGTCAGCCAGTTTGCCGTGGCATACGGAGCTCCATCGCAGTCTTTAACACTGGTAGCATGCCGCGACAGCGTGGACGTGAACCGTATGTGCAGTTGACGGACTTTGAGCGAGGGCGTATAGTGGGCATGCGGGAGGCCGGGTGGACGTACCGCCGAATTGCTCAACACGTGGGGCGTGAGGTCTCCACAGTACATCGATGTTGTCGCCAGTGGTCGGCGGAAGGTGCACGTGCCCGTCGACCTGGGACCGGACCGCAGCGACGCACGGATGCACGCCAAGACCGTAGGATCCTACGCAGTGCCGTAGGGGACCGCACCGCCACTTCCCAGCAAATTAGGGACACTGTTGCTCCTGGGGTATCGGCGAGGACCATTCGCAACCGTCTCCATGAAGCTGGGCTACGGTCCCGCACACCGTTAGGCCGTCTTCCGCTCACGTCCCAACATCGTGCAGCCCGCCTCCAGTGGTGTCGCGACAGGCGTGAATGGAGGGACGAATGGAGACGTGTCGTCTACAGCGATGAGAGTCGCTTCTGCCTTGGTGCCAATGATGGTCGTATGCGTGTTTGGCGCCGTGCAGGTGAGCGCCACAATCAGGACTGCATACGACCGAGGCACACAGGGCCAACACCCGGCATCATGGTGTGGGGAGCGATGTCCTACACTGGCCGTACACCACTGGTGATCGTCGAGGGGACACTGAATAGTGCACGGTACATCCAAACCGTCATCGAACCCATCGTTCTACCATTCCTAGACCGCCAAGGAAACTTGCTGTTCCAACAGGACAATGCACGTCCGCATGTATCCCGTGCCACCCAACGTGCTCTAGAAGGTGTACGTCAACTACCCTGGCCAGCAAGATCTCCGGATCTGTCCCCCATTGAGCATGTTTGGGACTGGATGAAGCGTCGTCTCACCAGGTCTGCACGTCCAGCACGAACGCTGGTCCAACTGAGGCGCCAGGTGGAAATGGCATGGCAAGCCGTTCCACAGGACTACATCCAGCATCTCTACGATCGTCTCCATGGGAGAATAGCAGCCTGCATTGCTGCGAAAGGTGGATATACACTGTACTAGTGCCGACATTGTGCATGCTCTGTTGCCTGTGTCTATGTGCCTGTGGTTCTGTCAGTGTGATCATGTGATGTATCTGACCCCAGGAATGTGTCAATAAAGTTTCCCCTTCCTGGGACAATGAATTCACGGTGTCCTTATTTCAATTTCCAGGAGTGTATAATGGGAAGACAGAGATTTCGGAACCAGTTTTAAACTGTAAGACATTTCCAGAGGCAGATGTGGACTCTGATCACAATTTATTGATTATGTATTGTAGATTAAAACTGAAGAAACTGCTAAAAGGTAGACATTCAAGGAGATGGGACCTAGATAAATTAGAGGAACTAGAGGCTGTGTAGATTTTCGTAGAGAGCATTGGGGAACCATTGACCAGAAGAGGGGAAAGGAATACAGTAGTAGAAGAGGAATGAGTAGCTTTGAGAGATGAAATAGTGAAGAGAAATTTGTTAACATCGAGTACAGATTTAAGTGTCAGAAAGTCTTTTCTGAAAGTATTTGTTTGGAGTGTAGCCATGTGTGGAAGTGTAATATGGACGATAAACAGTTTAGACAAGGAGAGAACAGATTTGAAATGTGGTGTTACAGAAGAATGCTAAAGATTACATGTGTAATTCATATAATTAATGAGGAGGTACTGAACAGAATCGGGGAGAAATTTGTGGCACAAACTGACTAGAAGAAGGGATCGGATGGTAGGACACATTCTGTGATATCAAGTGATCACGAATTTAGTACTGGAGGGAAGCGTCGAGGCAAAAATCGTAGAGCGAGACCAAGAGATGAATACGGTAAGAAGATTCAGTAGGATGTAGGCTGCAGTAGTTATTCGGAGATAAAGAGGCTTGCACAGGATAGAGTGGGATGGAGAGCTGCATGAGTCTCCGTACTGAAGACTACAACGACAACCACCTTACGGGTACATGAGCGACAGTCGAAAAAGGTCCTTTCCTCGATTTCTTGGAAAATATGCGTGAATGTATGTTATTGAAAACTACTCAGTTTTTAGTTATCTGTCAGTTCTGGTCGATTGATCGTCATAAACTTTAGCGGCATTTTTCTCGAAAACGGGGTCTGTTGAAATAAATGTCCTAGAATCTTTCATTTTAGGTAGTACACACGGAACTTGCCAAATATGAGCCGAATCGGTTAACCATGTCTGTTTTGATTCCAGCTTATTCCAAACACGAAGGAAAGGTAACAATTTCTCGGACTGGTACTAAAATAATGTAAATATCAGTTAAATTTCGTTTCTATTATGTTGGTAAATCTTACAGTCAACTTGGTCAGCAAAACAGTTTAATTAATCAGGTTCTTCATGTATTTGTGACGGTGTATACACTATAGTGTATATTTAAAGCAGTTGTGTTGTCGTTGGTTCAGACTGATGGAATGGAATACCGAACCGTCGAATGATTGTTTCTTATGGACGGAAATGAAACAGGAATTAAACCACTCGATGGTAGACCGTAGACCTGTGCCCTGGTATCTCCCCAGATAGTTTATGGGAAGAGTTCTGGAATTCGGAAGGGATTCTTCTTATGGATCACCTAGCAAATGATAAAAGAATAATTCGCAAATACTAAACGAGACTTATACCAGTTTTATAAAAAGTAAGTCAAGAGAGGCCTGGATTGAGGAAAAAAAAAAAAAACAGAAAGGGGCTACTGTAGTCGTAGTCGAGTATTTTTGCAATGATACGCATAGAATTTTTTACGTAACAGTCTTGCACTGTCGCTGGCCGAGCGGTTCTAGGCACTACAGTCTGGAACCGCGCGGCCGCTACGGTCGCATGTTCGAATCCTGGCTCGGGCATGGATGTGTGTGATCTCCTTAGGTTGGTTAGGTTTAAGTAGTTCTAAGTTCTAGGGGTCTGATGACGTCCGATGTTTAAGTCCCATAGTGCTCAGAGCCATGTGAACCATTTTTTTCTTTTACTGACAGGCGGAACAATTTCTCTTTCCCCTCATCCAGGCTGGGAAGGCCGACGAGACATCCTTGTTTTAGGATGGCTCATGGTGACATTCGTCCATTTTCGACCGATCCTAACGCCATCAGAACCTGGAAATTCTGACAGCCTTGCTGTTCCCGTCATACATTTGGCGTTGTCGAGTAACAGACGCTGCTAATTCATTAAATAATTTTCTCGTTTCTTTCTTTACAGTATTTAGGTAAGCCTCTCTCTCTCTCTCTCTTTTAATTGGGTGGTGTTTACTGAACCAAGCTGCCAACAGCTTGGAACAACCATCTTAATCGCTTCAGCAGAACACAGGAACAGTTCCTTCGCGAACGGCGCGGCCTGCATCTTTTTTGATCCTTCACTATTATAATTAGTCACTAACGACTCTGATGTCAATGATATGTGCTTGAGCTCTCTTCCTCTGAATTAAGCAGTGAGTCTGTCTTACGAACACACACCTTCTCATCATCCAGCACAGGATTGAGCCATTAGGTCTACCTTCTCAAGTGAAAGAAAAACTACGAGGTGTCCATTTTTGGTTACCGTATACGGTAACTGGGTCTCACAGAGAACAACGGACTCACAAGGAAACCTCCCCATCGCACCCCCCTCAGATTTAGTTATAAGTAGGCACAGTGGACAGGCCTTGAAAAACTAAACACGGATCAATCGAGAAAACGGGAAGAAGTTGTATGGAACTATGAAAAAAATAAGCAAAATATACAAACTGAGTAGTCCATGTGCAACATAAGCAACATCCAGGCTGTTTAAGATTAGGAGCGCCATGGTCACGTGGTTAGCGTGAGCAGCTGCGAAAGGAGAAGTCCGTGGTTCAAGTCTTCCCTCGGGTGAAAATTTTAATTTTTTATTTTCAGACAATTATCGAAGTTCAGGCACTCACACATAATCAACTTCGCTCTCCAAGATTCCATGACATGTTCAGGTTTGCTTGGACATATGCAGGATTTGACGGTCTACACACGGAAAAATTTGAAAACGTTAAAAACATATGTTTTGACAGAGCACAGGGAAAACTGTGCGACTGCGAAACTGTTGCATTCATTTGTTGCAGTTTATGTGACAAACACTCATGTTTTCATCGTTTTTTTGGGAGTGATTATCACATCCACAAGAAAACCTAAATCGGGCAAGGTGGAAGAATCTTTTTACTCATTCGCCAAGTGTACAAGTTAGGTGGGTCGAAAACATATTCCTGTCATGTGACGCACATGCCGTCACCAGTGTCGTATAGAATACATCAGATGTGTTTTCCTGTGGAGGAATCGGTTGACCTATGACCTTGCGATCAAATGTTTTCGGTTCCCATTGGAGAGACACGTCCTTTCGTCTAGTAATCGCACGGTTTTCCGGTGCGGTCGCAAAACACAGACACTAAACTTATTACAGTGAACAGAGACGTCAATGAACGAACGGACAGATCATAACATTGCGAAAATAAACTTTTCACTCGAGGGAAGACTTGAACCAAGGATCTCGTGTTCTGCAGTTGCGCACGCTAACCACGGTACCACGGCGCTCCTAAGCTTCCGCCGTCCTTGATATTGCCTATGTTGAGCATGGACTATTCAGTTTGTATATTCTGCTTATTTTTTCATAGTTCCACACAACTTGTTCCTGTTTCCTCGATTGATCTGTGTTCAGGTTTTCAAGGCATATCCACTGTGCCAACTTATAACTAAATCTGAGGGGGGTGCGATGGGGAGGTTCCCTTGTCAGTTCACATCAGAGAAAACCAGTTCGTCGGTAGGCGGTCACCAATAAGCAACGGACCAGCACAAAGTCGTGACTCGCCACTTTTCCTATCTGAGATACTGAGAAACACACAAAAAGCAAGTACAAAATAACTCAGTTCTGAAAAGAGTGCTACGGTTACAGCATTTAGTGCAAACTGAAACTCTATCTCGCACCAGTAACAAAACTGAAGTATTTTAACAAAGTTGTTTGCCTGGCCATCCTTCGCAGCAGGCACGGAAATATTTGTTTTGTAAATAAAACCGCCTTTTCTTGCTGCACTGTAATTTATTTCTCTCAGACGGGGTTCGCCTTTTTTTTTTTTTTTTTTTTTTACTCTAAGGCATCTTCAGTGGGATAGTTTGTTGGTATCTGAGTTTCTTCACATCTGGTCCGGAGGTCACACTATCACTGAATTTCCCGAACTTAAGCACATTTTTATATTCCAAACTTTTTCTTCACACTGTTCATCATGTTTACCTTTATTTTTGTGGTGCGCTGTTACTCTTTTGCGACTAGTTATAGATATTTGTTCGAAAAGTGTGCTATTAAAGACATAAATATTAAAGTAAACATGACGAAAAAGTTTGGAAACAAAAGTGTGCTTATGTTTCGGAAATTAAATGGTACTGCGACCTCCAGACCAGATGCGAGGAAACGCAAATGCCAACAAACTATCCGCTGAAGCTAATGTAGAGTTAAAAAAAAAGGCGATACGCGTCTGAGAGGACTAAATTACAGTGCAGAAAGAAAAGGCGGTTTTATTTACAAAAGAAATACTGAAGTATTTTGTCAGAGAGATATCAAATTATGTATAGTGTTGTAATATAAATGGTTAGACAGACACAGTGACTTTGTAGGTAAATAGTGGTTATTTTTATATATCCTCGCCATGTCGTTATACATTGAAGAGCCAAAGAAACTGGCACACCTGCCTAATATTGTGTAGAGCCCCCGCGAGCACGCAGAAGTGCCGCAACACGACGTGGCATGGACTCGACTAGGGTCTGAAGTAATGCTGGAGGGAACTGACACCATGAATCCTGCAGGGCTGTACATAAATCTGTAAGAGTACGAGGGGTGCTACAGTTCTAATTCATCCATTTGTCACTAGAACACTCAAATAAGTCTACTATCCACGAACTGCATTAAATCGCACCTAAATATTTTTGAGGGATGGAAGACGTGGCAACGACTACTGACGGCAGAGGTTTACTCGATTTATATCTAAACAGTATTTAACTTAAGTTACATTTTTGGGTGAAACTGCACATCAATGGATAAGCATGTCACGAAGGCATTAGTCCTGTTTTATTGCTGCTGGTACTGCTAACCATGTAATGCGGAGCGGAACTTTGGTACTCTTTGGAAGCTTACTGATTGATCTGACTTTCCTCCAGAAGTGCTAATCCAGCAAGGTATGTAGAGAAGCTTCTGTGACCTTTTGAAAGTGGTATAGAGATACACACATAACTGAAGCTGTGTGAGCGGCTAGCGAATCATGCACGGCTAGCTCAAAACGCAAGGTTCTGGTTTCGACTCCTGTGATTACTCAGGGCTATCAGGATGTTTCAAAACAACGTGGGCGATTCTTTCTGGTTGTGTACTGTTTTTCAATAGCATCAGGCAAACGCAGAAGCTGTTCAGACAGAGTAAACAAACAGTGTTACGGTTCAGTATGGTTACATGAGATTATACGATTTCGGTTGTAGCTACCACAGTAATCTGCTATCAATATACGATGTGCCATCATCGTTCAGGCTGATTATGGCAGCGATATATTCGTGAGACAAGAAAAATTTCTGTACAGAGGCTGCGTCGTTTTCATTGAAACATTGTTTTTCATATGATAGGACTTGTTGCTCAATAATGTATACGAGTGTCAGTTTAACATGTGTAGTGTAGGTAATCGTGCTGTGTATGTTTATGTCAAATGAATAAATTCGACACAAAGGTGGCGCAACCGATGACAGAGAAAGTAAACGTGTTGCGTATGCTTCTGTGTACGTTAAGTAACCGTGTTGTGTATGTTTGCGTCAAATGGACAAACTCGACACGCAAGTGGTACAACCGCTGAGGGAGAAGGCACTGTAATTGTTCCAATGGCTCTGAGCACTATGGGATTTAACTTCTGAGGTCATCAGTTCCCTAGAACTTAGAACTACTTAAACCTAACTAACCTAAGGACATCACCCACAGTCATACCCGAGGCAGGATTCGAACCTGCGACCGTAGCGGTCACGCCGTTCCAGACTGTAGCGCCTAGAACCGCTCGGCCACTCCGGCCGGCCCGTAATTGTTGCTCTACAAATCAAAGTGCAGACCCGGCTTGTGGGAAGATTAGCTTGGTCTCTTCAGAAGCAACAGCTGTGTTTAAGTATAAAGTACTGCTCGATGTCATTTAGCACTTAAAGCATAGGAAACGCCTTCACGAAAAAGTGCGAATGATTCATGTTAGCGTCATTACGTTAACTCTCCACTAGGAACAGAGGAGGGCCTATGGAAAAGAAGACGGAACATTTTTTTTTTCGAGACTACTGTGGGTGAAATACAAATGGTGCAAATGGCTCTGAGCACTATGGGACTTAACATCTGAGATCATCAGTCCCCTAGAACTTAGAACTACTTAAACCTAACTAACCTAAGGACATCGCACACATCCATGCCCGAGGCAGGATTCGAACCTGTGACCGTAGCGGTCGCGCGGTTCCAGACTGAAACACCTAGAACCTCTCTGACACTCCGGCCGGCCAGAGTTATTCCTTGTCTCTTCTAATGTTTACACATTTCTAACGAAATGTCGGCATCATTCGAATGAATATCCAAGAAATTAACTAATAAGTAACACATATGTAGTTCTTCAGAGGAAGTAGGTGATTTTGATTGCATACCATGTTCTTCATACTTCATCTTTGCGAAGTTTAAAACGTTACTTGGATTCCATATTACTGTGAAACTCTGAAACCTGCACAGAGACAGATGCCACTGGCAAGCATATATTAAAGAACACAAAGAAAATTAGTTCAGTTTTATCTCTTGTTTGTAGGGTTCTTCCAAGAAGATCAAATGGAACAACACATTCATGCCGCCTATGACTCCGGTCGAATGGAGCTTAGCGTATTTGAACAAGTGTGGCAGTCTTTGTTGCGGTTTCAGTGTTGATTCCCGCTCGTCCGTTGGAGACAGTTCCAACCGATCTTATAGGCCACACGACAAAATTTTTTCACTGTAATGTACTGTGCAGACTCCTGTAGGTTATGAATAAAATGGCACCTAGCATGGCAACCGGGCATTCGCCGATATACGAGGGTAATCCCAAAAGTAAGGCATCCTATTTTTTTACAAGTATATAGACCTATTTATTTCTACAATGGTTTACATCAGTTTACAGCTTGAACATTAGCTATTTTTCGACATAATCACCATTTCTGTCGATGCATTTTTGTAGACGCTGTGGCAGTTTTTGTATGCCCACGTCATATCAGCACGCCACCGTGCTGTTCAGAAAGTTATGAACTGGCGTGATTGTTGCTTGGTCTCAGGTGTAAAGTGGTATGCCCAGGTTTCGTCACCCGTGACAACTGAGTCCAGAAAGTTGTCCTATTCCGCTGCACGGCGGTGAAGAAATGCGCGGGAAGCATCAGCTCGTTGCCGCATGTGGTCCTCAGTCAGCATGCGTCGCACCCATCTTGCGCACACCTTCCAGTAGTTCAATGTTTCCGTTAAAACTCTATGAGCGGTGCTTCGGGAAACCTCAGGAACCAACGCGCAGAGGGTGATCTGCCGATCTTCACGCATGCTTTGCCCAACCTTCAACACTGTCTCCTCAGAAATTGATGGTCTCCCGCTCTTTTGTTCGTCGTGAATTTCGGTCCGACCAACTGCAAACTCTCTACACCACTTACGAACATTTTTGACATCCATGCACGACTCACCATACACTTCCGTCAATTGGCGATGGATTTCGATCGGCGCAGTGCCCTTTGCGTTCAAAATCCGAATACTTGGTGGTAACATCCAACGAGAGCTCTATTCTCAACGGCTGCCAAGCCAAGACTGAGCACCTCAGGGCGGCGCGCGCATGTTTACACACAGCGCGTGAAGCACTCTTCATTAACAGTGTGACCAACTGCCACACAAACAGAGTTGTCTACTTATAAAAAAATAGGAGACCTTAATTTTGGGATTACCCTCGTACCTTCGTAAGACCTATTGTTTCAGAGATCTTCTCCCAAGGTTTATTCACATTGTAAACAATCAGTTCTTATGTTAAATAAAAAAAAAACAGTGTATCACTCCGCGATACCGCAAAGGGAATTGCTAATTATTATGGATATTTAATAACTTGTGAATTCTAATGAATAGCAATTGTGAACAATTGTGACAGGCATAACTATCAACGAAAACTGAAAATCGCTTTGCAAATTACGATGACGTCGCGCCGTGTTATCTGTTTACCAATGTGCCGACAACCAAGGACACGAGCCTGCCATGTTGCGCATGCGCTGTCTACTACAACTACGGTAGGGGTGTACAGTTCTCCAGCCGCCTGACGAGCTACGAATTTCACAATTTTCAGATTTTGTTTTTGAAAATATTTGTAATGTGTCTTAGTAGCTACAGTTTTGACACTGTGTTTCTTTCGGCGTATTCTTCCTGTATGAAAAGTTTCAGGACTCGTTTCGACACGTCAGATTGTACAATTCCCTTGTTTGATTGGAATCTTTAAGAAGTTTTTCGAATCTTATTTTTTTTTACTTTCAGTGCTTAAAAAATAGCGTCTTATAACTCTGCAGACGTTACGTTAGATACGATACGGTTGATAATGATGCAAAATGTTAGGGGTGCTTACTGGTCGTCATACCCTTGGACAGACTATGAAACTTAGAACGAAGTCATATTACCATAAGTTGAATATAGTAATAACGTCACAAAAAATAGTTCACAAGCTCTGTAAATTATATTTTGAGCAGCAGAGAAGAAAAAATCCATTCATTTGCTTGTAGAGGCTGCGAGATAACTTCAATGATCGTTTTCTCGCATAGAGGTTGTCGGCGCTCGACCTTTATGTACTACCACCGCCTCTCTTGTTCTAGAACGTAAGCACAACGATACTCAACCTGGCTGTGACTACGATCTGCTTTCGTATGTACTACACTTCATTTCGTAACACTGTAGACAATGGATGAAATATCGGCTCACACATTATATGCTTGTAAGTCCTTAACACAACTGTACTGCTTACCAATAATCGTTTTCATTGAATTTCATGCAACTTTTCTTTTCGCTCTTCATTCCTACCTAGAGCTGTTAGTTCACAAATATGCCTCCAATAACGATACGACAGGCGAGTTTTACACGTGTGCACTACATTATCATGTTTACATTAAAGGGTAGCTGCAATTCTCAGCCTAAACAGTCATTCATTTTATAGGTATTTCTAGATTTCGCAACAATTTTCTAAAGATACCATTTCTATCAGTTCAAAGGCTTTGACAGCATACAGATTTAGAGAAATATCTATACTGCTTTCTAAATTTTACATAAGAACTGATTGTTTACAATGAGAATAAACCTCGAGAGACGACCTGTAAAACAATAAGGTCTTACGTAGGTATATCGGCCAATGCACGGTTTCCATGCTAGGTGCCATTTTATTCAAAACCTACCAGAGTCTGCACAGTACACTACCGGGGAAGAAAATGTTGTCATATGGCCCAGAAGACTGGGTGGAAATGTCCCCAGCAGACCTGTAGCCGGAAAAAAGACTTCCACACTTGTTCAAACGCTCTCAATTTCATTCGACTGGCGTCACAGGCAGCATGAATGTGTTGTTCCATTTCATCTTCTTGCAAGAACTCTGCTAACACATGTTTCATGTGCCCTTGCATTCAAAAATCCAAAAATGGGAGGTTCGTTGTCTGGCCGGATCATGCAAATGGCCCTCCTGGTCCAATCAATGGTGCCCGGAAGTGGGTCGGATCACCACCTTGTAGTGAGCTAATGGTCCTTTGCACCATCAAAGGGAATTCCACCAGCAGAGGAGGGTGTACGTGCCTTTGGAAGAGCAGATATTGTTCGGCTGTGAGGCGCCGTGGAAGAACGGCTGGTTCCATGCTGCAGTCGCCAATAATTTGACCACACATTCAGGATGACTTATCTGTCCAGTCTGTCATCAGGATTTCGGGTATCGTATCTCGTAGATGAGTGCAGCCGAGGTTAGCACTACCAAAAATGGTTCAAGTGGCTCTGAGCACTATGGGACTTAACTTCTGAGGTCATCAGTCCCCTAGAACTTAGAACTACTTAAACCTAACTAACCTAAGGACAGCACACACATCCATGCCCGAGGCAAGATTCGAACCTGCGACCGTAGCGGTCGCGCGGTTCCTGACTGTAGCGCCTAGAACCGCTCGGACACGCCGGCCGGCGGTTAGCACTACCATTGGTTCTTATATTCCGTCTTATTTCGGGGGTGGATCCAGGAGAGGAATACTTCGTTTTCCGATATTTCAGCTATGAACTGCACCACCGTCTTTAAGAAGAGTGGGTGACAGAATTCTGTGTGTCCAAGCGTACCTCTCTATACGCCCAAATGCTAAAACCACGTCATTCGAAGCTATACTGTAGATACAGATAATACAGTAGGCACAAATCCACAGTCATAGATAAAACTTAGTGGCCTAAGGTAGAAAAGTTGCAAGAGCCAAGTCAGCAAATCCGAATGGTTATGAATTAGGTAGTTCATTATTAAAATTGATGGCGGGTGTTGGAATACCAGACAACGAAGACTGAGAGCAAAAATTCCTTTGAGAACGAAGATATGAAATAAAAGGTTACCATTAATTTTTAGAAGTAATCCCTCGTCTTTGTTGAAGAGGTTGTGCGCCATTTGTATTTAGACAGTTTTCTTGACCGCTGAGGGCCAATAAGATGAGGCTGTGTCCAAAATCTTCACGTTTTCGTAATCTATTGAATGAACAACAGAAATGCAATGTTCACCCACGACAGATTTGTTGGGTTGTAGAAGGCCAGTGTGCCGTCGCTGTTCTTTTCTTTTCTTTGTTCTTTTCTTTTACAATGCGTGATGTTTCCCCTATAGTACTCTGACGACAGTGACAAAGAATTTCATAGATATCCGTCTTTCACATAACCCAGATGTGGTGCCGTCATGGCCTGTGGGTAGAAGATCACATCCAATTTAAGCTTCGTGATTCCTGAAATTCCAGAATTACAATATTTCTGGTGCGTGCTGTACAGGTTACTGATCATATGTATAACATTTATTTATATATTTATTTAACTTGACAAGATTAGGGACATCAGGCTCCCTCTTCACGTAAGCAGGCGTTCTACACATATTACATTGCATATATTACATTAAGCATGTTACAATAAACTTAGAAAAACGAAAATTACAGTAGTACAGATAAGAAAAACATACACACAATTTAAACTCGTACATGGTAAATATAACAATAATCAGAGATTACAGTAAGATAGGTTTTTAATTGTGTGCGCTAGCAGCAGTGGACATGGAGAAAGGAATGGACGAGGAAGGGAAAGACGAATGTGATTACACGCACTTAAGAAATATAAGGGAAGAGAAGACGGCGTGACTCATAGGGAAAGCTAAAGGGAAAGAAGCACAACTGGGAGAACATAGAAGCATTGGCTTTGATTTTTGAGCCGAGCGGGATTAGCCGAATGGTCTAGGGCGCTGCAGTCATGGACTGTGCGGCTGGTCCCGGCGGAGGTTCGAGTCCTCCCTCGGGCATGGGTGTGTGTGTTTGTCCTTAGGATAATTTAGGTTAAGTAGTGTGTAAGCTTAGGGACTGATGACCTTAGCAGTTGTTCCATAAGATTTCACGCAGATTTTTTCATTTTGATTTTTGACGCAGAGGAAGTTGGCCATATACGTTAATTTTGGGGAAGCGCTATGAGGATGGCAGGATGAATTTCGACTTTTCCTTGAAAGTAGTAGCACATGTGATTTACGCGTAGAATGCAGGGAAACGGACAGCTGCGACAGCGAAGGAGTTCGCCAATGTTTTTGTTTTATGAAACTCCAAAGCAACGATACTAGATAAGTGAGACCTGTTGTTTATATTATGATCCCTTGACAGTCGTTTAATCTTGGGCACTGAGGAGCCGGTGAAGCAGACATAGAGTTTGGTAGCCCCGTAACTTGTCTGGCCGCAACTACCCTCACTGGGTGTATAAAGCGCAGACATGGACATATCGACGAATATTGCATATGTGCCGCACACAAGCATTCGCGGTTAGCTCTAACGGTCTCGTGTTTTCACTACTTGTACCATGCTGATTTACACGATAGTGGAGGATCGACAGAACGACTGATTGCACGCATTTACTTTTCACATCCTGTGTTTAGAAACTTTTTGGGGCATAGAGGCAAGCGGAATTCTTCCCTCATATGAAGACAGTATTCTCTGCCCAATTGAAATGCTCATCCAAAATTGCACCCACGTTTTACACTGCTTTCTGATATGGTATTAGTCTCCAAATCGAAGACTACGTTACTCCAAACGGGTTTCTGGGTATACTCTCACGATCGGTGTACCGCATTTCTCCCCCAGTCATCAAAATCATTACGTATATTTTACTATTATTGGCAATCCCACTACGCGTCCACAAGTGCCGACGGTGCTGTTACCGACGACTGTGCCGCTAAAGCGGAGTTATTGAACGCAGTTTTCCGAAATTCCTTCACGAATGGAATATTCCAGAATTTGAAACACGAACAGCTGCTAGCATGAGTTTCTTAGAAGTAGATACATTAGGGGTTGCGAAGCAACTCAAATCGCTTGATACGGGCAAGTCTTCAGGTCCAGATTGTATACCGATTAGGTTCCTTTCAGATTACGCTGATACAATAGCTCCCTACTTAGCAATCATATACAACCGCTCGGTCATCGACTGATCTGTACCTACAGATTGGAAAATTGCGCAGGTCGCACCAGTGTTTAAGAAGGGTAGTAGGCGTAATCCATCGAACTACAGACCTATATCATTGACGTCGGTTTGCAGTAGGGTTTTGGAGCATATACTGCATTCAAACATTATGAATCACCTCGAAGGGAACGATCTATTGATACGCAATCAGCATGGTTTCAGAAAACATCGTTCTTGTGCAACGCAGCTAGCTCTTTATTCGCAAGAAGTAATGGCCGCTATCGACAGGGGATCTCAAGTTGATTCCGTATCTCTAGATTTCCGAAAAGCTTTTGACACCGTTCCTCACAAGCGATTTCTCATCAAGCTGCGGGCCTATGGGGTATCGTCTCAGTTGTGCGACTGGATTCGTGATTTCCTGTCAGGAAGGGCGCAGTTCGTAGTAATAGACGGTAAATCATGGAGTAAAACTGAAGTGATATCAGGTGTTCCCCAGGGAAGCGTCCTTGGACCTCTGCTGTTCCTGATGTATATAAATGACCTGGGTGATTATCTGAGCAGTTCTCTTAGGTTGTTCGCAGATGATGCTGTAATTTACCGTCTAGTAAGGTCATCCGAAGACCAGTACCAGTTGCAAAGCGATTTAGAAAAGATTGCTGTACGGTGTGGCAGGTGGCAGTTGACGCTAAATAACGAAAAGTGTGAGGTGATCCACACGAGTTCCAAAAGAAATCCGTTGGAATTCGATTACTCGATAAATACTACAATTCTCAAGGCTGTCAATTCAACTAAGTACCTGGGTGTTAAAATTACGAACAACTTCAGTTCGAAAGACCACATAGATAATATTGTGGGGAAGGCGAGCCAAAGGTTGCGTTTCATTGGCAGGACACGTAGAAGATGCAACAAGTCCGCTAAAGAGACAGCTTACACTACACTCGTTCGTCCTCTGTTAGAATATTGCTGCGCGGTGTGGGATCCTTACCAGGTGGGATTGACGGAGAACATCGAAAGGGTGCAAAAAAGGGCAGCTCGTTTTGTATTATCACGTAATAGGGGAGAGAGTGTGGCAGATATGACACGCGAGTTGGGATGGAAGTCATTAAAGCAAAAACGTTTATCGTCGCGGCGAGATCTATTTACGAAATTTCAGTCACCAACTTTCTCTTCCGAATGCGAAAATATTTTCTTGAGCCCAACCTAAATTGGTAGGAATGATCATCAAAATAAAATAAGAGAAATCAGAGCTCGAACAGAAAGGTATAGGTGTTCGTTTTTCCCGCGCGCTGTTCCGGAGTGGAATGGTAGAGAGATAGTATGATTGTGGTTCGATGAACCCTCTGCCAAGCACTTAAATGTGAATTGCAGAGTAATCATGTAGATGTAGATGTAGATGTAGACTTCACACTTCTTAGTGGCAGTAGCTGCCTATTCGGAACAAGAATTTTTGTGTGCTACAGAGTTCGTGATTATGAGATCGCCAAGGTGGAGGGCTAAGAAGAAGAGTGTGGGACGGGCGAGACGGAGAGGAGCAGCTGGCCGGGGTCAAGCAGGCAGGCGCCGGCGCCGCCCACGCCCGCTTCCGGCCGCGGCCCACGGCCGCTTCTTAAGGCCCACGCGCCACGCGCCGGGTCTCCACTCTGCCACTCGGGGGACAGCTGTCCAGACTTACGCCACAACAAATTTTTGAGCTGGTTGTTATAACAGACGAAAGTGGCGAAGACTATGTACCACCCCGAAGGATGAAGGAAAAGGAAGGAAGATGTCGGTTATCATTTTATCGACAACCGGTTCGTTGGGGGCGGAATCGAGTGTGTACTTTGCACAGAAACCATCTTAGATTTGCCTTAACCGATTTACGGGGACCACAGCACTCCTGGATTAGGATTGTTTGAAGAGAACTTTAGCTTCTCCCTGAAAGTCCAGTGCCTTACCTTCGTCGACATTATATCCAATAAAGAAAAGGATGCGTACTGACAGAGATGCCATTTCAATAGATAAAGGCGCACACAGACCCATGTCTAAATAAGCTCAGCGTACGAAGTATTACACTACTGGCCATTACAATTGCTACACCAAGAAGAAATGCAGATGATAAACGGGTATTCATTGGACAAGTATATTATACTAGGACTGACATGTCATTACATTTTCACGCAATTTGAGTGCATATATCCTGAGAAATCAGTACCCAGAACAACCACCTCTGGCCGTAATAACGGCCTTGATACGCCTGGGCATTTAGTCAAACACAGCTTGGATGGCGTGTACAGGTACAGCTGCCCATGCAGCTTCAACAAGATACCACAGTTCATAAAGAGTAGTGACTGGCGTAATGTGGCGAGCCAGTTGCTCGGCCACCATTGACCAGACGTTTTGAATTGGTGAGAGATCTGGAGAGTGTGCCGGCCAGGGCAGCAGTCGAACATTTTCTGTATCCAGAAAGGCCCGCAAAGGCATGCAACATGCGGTCGTGCATTATCCTGCTGAAATGTAGGATTTCGCAGGGATCGAATGAAGGGTAAAGCCACAGGGCGTAACACATCTGAAATGTAACGTCCACTGTTCAAAGTGCCGTCAATGCGAACAAGAAGCCGGCCGGTGTGGCCGAGCGGTTCTAGGCGCGTCAGTCTGGAACCGCGCGACTGCTACGGTCGCAGGTTCGAATCCTGCTTTGGGCATGGATGTGTGTGATTTCCTTAGATTAGTTAGGTTTAAGTAGTTCTAAGTTCTAGGGGACTGATGACCTCAAATGTTAAGTCCCATAGTGCTCAGAGCCATTTTGCGAACAAGACGTGACCCAGACGTGTAACCAATGGCACCCCATACCATCACGCCCAGTGATACGCCAGTATGGCGATGACGAGTACACGCTTCCAATGTGCGTTCACCGCGATGTCGCCAAACACGAATGCGACCATCATGATGCTGTAAACAGAATCTGGATTCATCCGAAAAGATGATGTTTTGCCACTCGTGCAGCCAGGTTCGTCGTTGAGTACACCATCGCAGGCGCTCCTGTCTGTGATGCAGCGTCGAGGGTAACCGTAGCCATGGTCTCCGTGCTGATAGTCCATGCTGCTGAAAACGTCGTCGAACTGTTCGTGCAGATGGTTTTTGTCTTGAAAACGTCCCCATCTGTTGATTCAGGGATCGAGACGTGGCTGCACGATCCGTTACAGCCATGCGGATAAGATGCCTGTCATCTCGACTGCTAGTGATACGAGGCCGTTGGGATCGAGCACGTCCTGAACCCACAGATTCCATATTCTGCTAACAGTCATTGGATCTCGTCCAACGCGAGCAGCAATGTCGCGATACGATAAACGGCAATCGCGATAGGCTACAATGCGACCTTTATGAAAGTCGGAAACGTGATGATACGCATTTCTCCTCCTTACACTAGGTATTACAACAATGTCTCACCAGGCAACGCTGGACAACTGCTGTTTGTGTATGAGAAATCGGTTGTAAACTTTCCTCATGTCAGCACGTTGTAGGTGTTGCCACCGGCGCCAACATTGTGTAAATGCTCTGAAAAGCTAATGATTTGCATATCACAGCATGTTCTTCCTCTCGGTTAAATTCCGCGTCTGTAGCACGTCTTCTTCGTGGTGTAACAATTTTTATGGCCAGTAATGTAGTTACGCCCTTAAAAGAGCACACTCGTGGCTTTGGTGCGTTACAGATGGTGTGGAACTAGTAACAGGAGCTCACATGATCCTTCACCGTCGACATAAGTTACGGCGGTGATGTATTGTGTACCTGCTAGTTGTTTATATGCAGTCAGTGCAGTACGATGTGTCGACGTCGAGATGTGATGGCAGAAAGGAGCCACTTGTTGGACGTGCCCTTGACCACACCGTGGATGAAGTTGCCCGATTTGTTTGTGTACCAGCACCTACCGTCAAACGTGTCTACAATGAATGGTGTACCACTCACAGCGCAGCCACTTAAAACGACGTATGATTCTAACAGACAAGAACCGGAGTCGTGTGCCACACCTTGTCAATAATAATCGGTTTCAGACCCGATAGGAATTGCTGCTATCAGTGTATGCATATCCATCTACGAACACTGCGAAGGGAACTGCATGCAACAGACATTGAAGTCGAATAGTTCGCAAAATGTCATTGCTCAGAGAGGCACATATAGATTCGCGCCATGACTAGAACGCACAGCTCATAAACTGTACAGTAGGTGAGTGGAAACATGTGGTTTGGTCTGACGAGCCGTGATTTTCATCTTTACAAGTAATGCAAGTCGTAGAGTGTACCGACGACCTCTGGCGCTGCAGTCCGGAACCGCGGGACTGCTACGGTCGCAGGTTCGAATCCTGCCTCGGGCATGGGTGTGTGTGATGTCCTTAGGTTAGTTAGGTTTAAGTAGTTCTAAGTTCTAGGGGACTTATGACCTAAGATGTTGAGTCCCATAGTGCTCAGAGCCATTTGAACCATTTTTTTTGTACCGACGACCCAATGAGACGTTTAAACCGCGGTACGTAGATGGTGTACTTCAAGCCGGAACAGGTTTTGTTTCGTTGTAGGGGTGTTTTCCACAACATGAATTAGGTCCACTAATTCACATTACCGTGAACACGAACCAGAATGCTTATTTCTGCCATGTCGGTGACCAAGTGTTACCCTTCCCTGCACATCTTCATGATGAGCATGCCGTGGACGCAACGTTCTCCATGCATGAAAGCCGTGTTCACAAGGCTGCACGCGTACGTCCGTGATTGGACGAACACTCAAGCGCCCTGGGGCACTTCGACCGATCTGCTATATCCCTCATTTTAATCCTACAGAAAAAGGCTGGGACTATTTCGGACAGCGGGTGAAAAGTAACAAGCAACATGCCCCTTTAGTTTCGGAGCTCTATGGCATCTAATCATCACTGGGTGACTTTAGCTTAATACACTACTGGCTATTTAAATTGCTACACCACGAAGATGACGTGCTGCAGACGCGAAATTTAACCAACAGAGGAAGAAGATGCTGTGATGTGCAAATGATTAGCTTTTCAGAGCATTCACACAGGGTTGGCGCCGGTGGCGACATCTACAACGTGCTGATGTGAGGAAAGTTTCCAACCTATTTCTCATACACAAACGGCAGTTGACCGGCGTTGCCTGGTGAAACGTTATTGTGATGCCTCGTGTAAGGAGGAGAAATGCGTACCATCACGTTTCCGACTTTCATAAAAGCCGAATTGTAGCCTATCGCGATTGCGGTTTATCGCATCGCGATATTGCTGCTCGCGTTGGTCGAGATCCATTGACTGTTAGCAGAATATTGAATCGGTGGGTTCAGGACGGTAATATGGAACGCCGTGCTGGATCCCAACGGCCTCGTATCACTAGCAGTCGAGATGACAGGCATCTTATCCGCATGGCTGTAATGGATCGTGCAGCCACGTCTCGATCCCTCAGTCAACAGATGGGGACGTTTTCAAGACAAAAACCATCTGCACGAACAGTTCGACGACGTTTGCAGCAGCATGGACTATCAGCTCGGAGACCATGGCTGCGGTTACCCTCGACGCTGCATCACAGACAGGAGCGCCTGCGATGGTGTACTCAACTACGAACCTGGGTGCACGAATGGCAAAACGTCTTTTTTTCGGATGAATCCAGGTTCTGTTTACACCATCACGTTGGTCGCATCCGTGTTTGACGACATCGCGGTGAACGCACATTGGAAGCGTGTATTCGTCATCGCCATACTGGCGTATGACTGGGCGTGATGATATGGGGTGCCATTGGTTACACGTCTCGGTCACCTCTTGTTCGCATTGACCACACTTTGAAATGTAACGTCCACTGTTCAATGTATTACGACCCGTGGCTGTGCCCTTTATTCAATACCTACGAAACGCTACATTTCAGCGGGATAATGCACGACCGCATGTTGCAGGTCCTGTATGGGCCGTTCTGGATACAGAAAATGTTCGACTGCTGCCCTGGTCAGCACATTCTCGAGACCTCTCACCAGCTGAAAACGTCTGGTCAATGGTGGTCGAGCAACTGGCTCGTCACAATGCGCCAGTCACTACTCTTGATGAACTGTGGTATCGTGTTGAAGCTGCATGGGCAGCTGTACCTGTACACGCCATCCAAGCTGTGTTTGACTCAATGCCCAGGCGTATCAAGGCCGTTATTACGGCCAGAGGTGGTTGTTCTGGGTACCGATTTCTCAGGATCTATGCACCCAAATTTCGTGAAAATGTAATCACATGTCAGTTCTAGTATAATATACTTGTCCAATGAATACCCGTTTATCATCTGCATTTCTTCGTGGTGTAGCAATTTTAATGGTCAGTAGTGTATAGCATACCTGAGGAAACTGGTGATGTCGTTATTTAGGTTATAGGCGGTGTTACACGTTATGAGAGCAATGTGTCCTGGGGGTGACTAGTTTTTCTGTCGGGTGTTCTCATATCGTTAGGCTCTTAAAACGGTCATTTTCATCAATATTCTGGTTGCGTTTCGACAAGGAACAGGTGTCATGTTCTCAGACAGGCTGTGAAATAGTGTATTCTTTTAGTTGAAAATGCACACATATTAGAACATATCCGTCTTACGAAAAGTACACTAACGATATCCAATGCATTTCCTATTCGTGGATTCCATCAGTGAAGAGCAGTTCTTGAAGATCTGCAAAGTATACACTTACAGTTGCTATAAGATAACCTTTGGAGTCAAAACGGTTTCAACCACAAATTTCTTTAGACTTGAGAATAGCTGGAAATTAATCAGTGCGAGCTCTGCTAAATAATCTACTGCGCATGATCCAAACATCCATACTTCAGATTTTTCAGCAGCCGAGGGACCTTTGTGGCCAGGTACAGTTGTGGACAGTGTTCGCAAGAAAACTCGCTTTTTCATTATATTGAACTAACAAA
Source organism: Schistocerca cancellata (assembly GCF_023864275.1). Lineage (NCBI taxonomy): Eukaryota > Metazoa > Arthropoda > Insecta > Orthoptera > Acrididae > Schistocerca > Schistocerca cancellata. The sequence goes on along the minus strand of NC_064629.1, from coordinate 124,565,603 downwards.
GAATTACTGTCTGCTAAACAACGTAACATGCAAGGAGACAATGTTATCAACACACTAACAACTCTCGTGTGCCTCTAGTGTACCTTACAGAAAACAAAGAATGAGATGCCAACTTGATCGAAGAAACAAATTTTAAGCAAAGTCGATTTAACAAAAAGGTCAATTTTCTTCATCCATAAAACGTGAAAGGAAAATCACCTACGAGCATTATAGTCAGTAATGTTAACATTCTTCTACAACGACATACATTTTCCGCAGACCACCGTACGGTGCACTGAGGAGGGTACCACGTACCACTACTATTCATTTCCTTAACTGTTCCACTAGCAAACAGAACGAGGGAAAAAGAATTGGCTATAAGCGTCCGCACGAGCCCTACTTTCTCACATGTTATATTCGTGATCCTTACGCGAAATGTAGGATGGTGGTAGTAGAATCGTTCTGCAGTCGGCCTCAGGTGCCGGTTCTCTAAATTTTGATAACACTGGGGTTTGGGTTGTTTGGGGAAGACCAGACAGCGAGGTCATCGGTCTCATCGGATTAGGGAAGGGCGGGGAAGGAAGTCGGCCGTGCCCTTTCAAAGGAACCATCCCAGCATTTGCCTGGAGCGATTTAGGGAAATCACGGAAAACCTAAATCAGGATGGCCGGACGCGGGATTGAACTGTCGTCCTCCCGAATGCGATAACAGTGCCTCCCAAAAGGATGCTACGGTCGCAGGTTCGAATCCTGCCTCGGGCATGGATGTGTGTGATGTCCTTAGGTTAGTTAGGTTTAAGTAGTTCTAAGCTCTAGGGGACTGATGACCACAGAAGTTAAGTCCCATAGTGCTCAGAGCCATTTGAACCATTTGAACCTCCCAAAAGGAGCGTCGTCTTCCTTCCCGGGATTCCCATTTGAGTTCACAAAGCATCACAGTAATACCTGCGTACTGTTAGAACCTACCAGTAATAAATCTAGCAGCACGTCTCTGAAATGCGTAGATGTCTTCCTTTAGTCCGATATCTATTTGCCCTCTTCTGTTTACCATTTATAGGTTATTATATAAAAGGGGACCAATGTTTCACACGAACTGTGTTTCCTGAACCCATGCATGTTCTTTCAGAGACGTTCCTTTTCTTTGAGAAACTTCATTTCGTTAGATTCATAATTCTGCATAACACTGACTTTAATAATATTAGAATGTAATTATTTACCCTTTTATAGGAATGGGAGTGACATGAGCTCTTTAAAAGTAACATGGCATCATCCTATCAATAATACTTAGTATTTAAATTCAGACGACTTCAGACAGAGTAATTTTTCATGGTCGGGGTTCACAGTCATGCAGAATTTTTTAAAGGCCATCATATTCTACGTTTACTGCAGAAATTGTTTATTTCAAAAATGCAATTTCGTCCTTTGGGCCATTTTCAAGTTGTACTGCACAAGATTTTGCATCAGCATATGTCAGACTTCAAAATCTTCCGACATTTATATATGTCATTGTAAAAAATAAACCTTTTCACTGTAGAAATGCCGTAACATCAGACGAGTGCTAAGGTCTAAACAGAGCAACTATTCGTTGTGCAAGATACTATATAAGTATGAGTTAGGAAAAATATTAATTCCGGAGTGTATTCACAGTAAAATGACACTGGTCATTACTTGAATTTCCAAGCTTATATACATAAAAAAAGAATTTAACACCTTACCTTAGCACCAGCATTTTTCTTGCATCTTTTTGAAACCCACTGTGTATTTTTATTGTATCATAATAGACATCCGCGCTCAAAATGCAGTACATTCTATGGTATGTTCCTGTCATCTTTACGACTTGTGGAATGTTAGAACAAACAATAAGGTGTAAAATTTTGTCTTCAGTAGAGCATCTAAATAATTTAGCGCAAACCATTACGTATGAGAATGATAACGCTCGTAAACTTAATTCCAATGATGTATGTTGCCGATTTTCACATATACGTTCACAATAACCTCTTTGTCCGATGTTTGACTTATCCAAGAAGTCATTTTCTGATAGATGATGAGGTCTGCGGTTACAGAAACAGAGCAAAGTAGAGCGCTGGTTGAAGCACAGGACCCGCATTAGGCAGCGGTCGCATCCGGACATCCAGATTTAAGTGTCCAATGGTTTCCTTAAATACTTTAAAGCAAATACAGGGATGCTGCCTTTGCAATGGACACAGTACATTTCCTTCCTCATCCTTGTCAAATCGGAACCTCGAGCACCATTCCTAATGACTTAATCATCGATGGGATGTTAAACCCTAGGCTTTCTTCATATTTAAATTAAGCCGCACCCATAACTGTTAGCAATGTCTGTTACATAAAAATACTGAAATTTTTTATTATTGTCTATTAGATACAAATGTCTACCAGTGCAGCAATGTTTGGTTATTTCAATTTAACTGTTTATAGTTCCCGAGAAGATAGTCACACTGTTAGTAAATTTGTTGTAGTATACATCCAAGTGAAATATTTTGTTACTGGACTATGAAGCAGCAGTCGGGACAATAATTGTGATTATGAACTAAATTTTCTGTAGTTCCTCTGTACAAGCCACGTCTGCAAGATCAATTTGACTATCTTGATTGTCGATAGAATATGTAATCTATGCTCAGGTCGTCCGGTTAGAGCTTTAACTACACTATCCTATAAACAGCATCAAAACTCATTATTTCTCTTTCCTATTTGCATTAACAAACACCGACCTACGTGGGTGTGCTGAAAAGTCATGCCTCCGAATTTTTTAAACGAAAACTCTTAAAGATTTATAAATAGAACAAGATTTATTAACATCCTACATCTTTGTTCTCCATGTCTACATATGTATTTGTCAATATAGTCACCCTGGAAACGAACAAATTTCTCCCAACTACAGACCAGTTTGTAGATATCGTCATTGTAGTATGTTTGCACCTGTGTTTGCACCGCTTCATCACTATCAAAGTGATGTCCTCGAAGGGACTGAATGGAGGATTTTCGATGACAGTGAACCCAAGGCGTCGGTTTGTTGCACAAGTCGCAGCGTTCGTGTGTGGTCCGGCATTGACATGTTGACGGAGAGGGTGCCCCATGTGTGGACCAACTCTTCGGGTACGACACTCGATTACTGCACACTGTTTCTCACGTACGTGTTTCGTTACACACCGCAATGTTACACATTAGAATGCGGAGCCCTCTAGTGGCAGAAGTTTGCAACTTGCGCCAGCGAAACGGAAATTCGACCAAGTAATATGCATGAAATGTAGTGGCTCAATCGATACTGAAACTAAAACAAAAAAGTTTGGAGGCATTGCTTTTCAGCTCGCACTCGTATAATGGTCTGTCATAATGAATTTCACAAAAGAAAGGGCGGTATCTGATTACCAGAATTATTTTCGAGGATGTGTCTGCCTCATTACGTGTGACCTTTCCCAGTGGGAAAGCCCTGTGACGCCTCGCTTGTAGCTGAGGTTCTGATCCCTCGCTTCCACACCTACGTGCATTTAACACTGCGGCAATGGCGCTGTAGGCAGCACATAAGCGGAACAACGCATTTGTGTTAAGTGTTCAAATGAGCACACAGACCTAGCCATGTTGCGCACCGACCTGACCACAAGTGGTTACTGTGTGGTAATGAGGGCAGCGTTGTTTCGAGGGGCATCTGAGAAAAAAACAGATCATAAACTAAGAGGAAACGAAAAATGCATACTTAATTTTTACAGTACGTGTTATTCTGTTCCTGTAAAATGAATGCAAATAAATACGCACATTGCTTGACTGGGTTACATCTGTACAAATTACTAAATTAAGGCAACCGGCGCCTTTATCTAACTATATGGACAAGCTAATCACAAGAACTACTATACGAATATTTACAAGGTTCTCGCTAATAGACGGTCTGATTCACCAGCAAGAAGGGAGTAATCTATTACTGCTACTCCAGAGAAGTCATCCGGCTGTAGATACTTAGTGACATCCGTGCGAAGCCGAGGCGGATCGCCAATTATTCGATAAAGCAAATTGTAGTCACGACCACAGAGGAAAAGGGCTTTGTCACGTAAAATCATACAGACACGGTCCACTTAAAAGTCATAACCTCCCATAGTTAGCAGAATGTAATCGCAGATAACGTCTTCCTATTAACGGCATTAAATGTGTAGTTTTCAAATTGTTCGTGATGGTTAGACAGAAATCTGAGTGTATAATCTCTGAACCAACACGAACGGTAACACATCATGAGAATACTCTACCACTTTCTTCCGTGTGGCAACTTTTTCTTGACAACACTCGATAATGGCTTAAAAATCCGAAGTCAGTTGTGCGACGAAGAAGAGGTGCAAATAAATACCGCCTAAGCAGGAAAATTTAGCCTTCATTCAATGACTTAGAGACAGCTGACAACTATTTATTAGCATGTACCACGCCATTTCGTCCTACTGACGCGCCGTGGCATGGACTTCTCGAAATTGTATGTCTTGGGAATCCGTACTGATTGTGGGAGCTGGGTGCAAGAGGCACGTATGTCTCCAGTTGGCAATTTAGATGTGCTCAGAAGAACTGAGCTAAGGTGAACTAGGAAGGGGACGAAGCGGGAGTCGCGGCACCGGGGGAAGGGAGGGTGGGCGGGGGCACGGGCCACCCACAAACAAATTCATGTTCGTGCAGTGAGCCTCATACAATTCTGAGTGATGGTGTGTGCATTGTCTTGACATTCCTGGTCACCTACGCGAAGGTGTAATACTGTAAGAGAACAAACGGCTGCGCGCGATTGTACCATGCGCCCGTGTGAGATGATGACAGATGCTTCATAGGCCTCATTGTATCCAACGTCAGTATCACTGAATCGAAAATATCACCACCATCTGGTTAACCTGATTTACAGGGGTGGACAACAGAAACACAACAAATGGTTCAAATGGCTCTGAGCACCATGGGACTCAACATCTGAGGTCATCAGTCCCTTACACTTAGAACTACTTAAACCTAAGGACATCACACACATCCATGCCCGAGGCAGGATTCGAACCTGCGACCGTAGCAGCAGCGCGGTTCCGGACTGGAGCGCCTAGAACCGCTCGGCCACTGCGGCCGGCAGAAACACAACATATAACCTCGCCTAATACGTGTAGGAAAACCGAAACAGTCTCTATTCGTCTCGGAATGGATACATAAAGGCCTGTACGGTTTTCAAAAGAGTTTTGTACCACTCTAACTGCAAAATAGTGCATCATCCAAAATGGTCACATAATCCTTGGCAGTAATGCGACCTTGCAGATTAATCATGGTGCCTATGGGACACCACCATATGGCTGCCTAAATCATTACCGAACCCCTACCACGTTTCACTCTTGGGATGTGAGGTCGGCCAGAAGTTGGAAACAGTGTGAAACAAGACTCATACCACCAAACGGATTTCTTCCACTGTTCCATAGTCCAGATTTTATGGCTTCAGCAGTATGTTTTTCGTTACTGGCCTTTATTTCAATGTTTAGTGGTTTTGGAATTCCAGTTCGCCCTGCAGTTCAAAGCTTATGTAGATCCCTTCGGGTCGTTTTAATACTGACAGGTTCACGAGTGTGACATCCAATTATGTAGGAACTTTCATCACAATCCTCTTCAATGACTGTATGCCAAGATCACTCAGCACACATTTACGTTTGTGTTGTGACTTAGCGGTTGATTTTTTTCTGCATTCCCTGTATGTGGTACAAATCGTCGATAGGGTGCCTCTTGGAACGCCAAACACTTCGGCTATCTTGGTTACGAAAGCGCCCACCATACATGGATCAACACTTTGCCCATGTTCGATTCACTTAGCTCCGATACTCATAACTGCACAGAAAACATAGTCATCCACCCATGGCAGTTGACTTTAACGGCAAAGGATTTCCTCAGATCGAGATACCCACGCTACCAGCTTGAGACGGCGGCGTGCAAAAATCACAGTGCTTGCGTGATTTCGAAGGTGGAATGTCTGATTTACCGTTCAACAAAGATGTGCCCGCGATCAAATACGCTGATATCACGTCTCTTGCCTATTCTGCGAACAATTGTCACATGGATGACCCGTATATGGTCTGAAATACCCCAGTCACCTATCCATGGCGTCATGAGCGATGTGTCGAACACATGTGTGAAAGAACAGACACTGTTGACGATCCAAATCTGTAGGAAATACTTAGAAATTAATTCACTGACTGCGAATTTCTTGATATCAGCTATACTAGGTATAGTATCGTCCAGTTGTCCACAATCTCAAATGCAAATGCTTTTTCTCCAATTTTCTTTCTAATGTCTTTCTTAACCAACCATGTAGTTGCGGTGTTACGGCAATGGAGTGTTGATCCACGCCGATTCCACTCTTAACACTGGTTATTCTCTGGTCACTGAAATTTCCAGAAACCAATGAAAGCGTAGGGAACGTGGTATAGAGGTACAAAGCACACCAATGATGAAAATTTTTGAGGAACCGGGATTCCAACCCAGCTTTCCTGCTTGCCGTGAGCGGTCGCCTTAACCACATTTTTTCTCCAAAGGCTCCCTCGTGGCGCCAAAAGGGAGGCGGGGGCTGAAGTGGGTAGGGGTCGCAACCTAAGACCTGTTCAACATCTCGTTCTCTCCAGGAACCAAGGAAAGCGTAGGGAACATGGTATAGAGGTGCAAAGCACACCAATGATTTTTCTTTTTTCTTTTCTTCTTTTTATATGTTTATGCATGTAGTTTTCAATTTATTTTTAATACCACCGTGCATAGCAGGAAACCGACGTCGCGAGGAGGAAGCAACGGCAAGTCGCCACGCATGGTGTGACTATCGACGAATAGTTTTATCGGAGAAGAACATTCCAATGACTAGAGAACAACCAATACTAAGAGTTGAAAAGGCGTGGATAAACACCTCATTGCAGTAACACCCTACTACATGGTTGGTTAAGAAAAACACTAGAAAAAAAACTGGAGAAAAAGTGTTTGTACTTTGGATTGTGGACAACTGCACTACGTCGTTCATTAAGAAAGCGCCAAAAATCAAGGACATATTTCTCGCCATCAGCAAACAAACAGTGAACTGGGAGTCCACAAATTCATTTAACGGAGTTCGTCTTTGCTTGTGTGAAGTATCCCGAGTCCGGAAAGAGATTCAAGTGAGGAGGTATCTGATGGGGAGTTTTATGGGTAATTAAGGCCCGCATATGTCGCACCAAGAGCCAGACACCTATCGCCGATCTGCATACCAGGTGAACCTCGTCCGTGTCCAGAACATCACAGGCGACACACATTGGGATGCCTGCAAGATGAATCCCGTGAATGCGTGACCATCATACCTACCTCGCATTGACTATAAGGCACTTTGTAGACTTGACGTCAGTGGAAAGATAAGGAGCGTACACCGATCGCCAGGCGGCACGCCAGTCGACGTGGGGATGCTTCCCCTCTACCATATTCGAAGGAAGCCATAGATCGTGGACATCAAGCGCCTTGGCAACATCGCAGTACGGATGTAGCTCAGTTAGAGGAAAAATGGTGGAAGTAAAAGAAGGGCGACGGGATAGCCAAAAGTTGGATAGGAGCTCAGAGATAACGTGGTGCGACGGGCCCCTGCAACAGGCTGCTAAGGCACGTGGGACAGCAGTGATACAGCACTATTTGAGAACTGAGGAAAAGGGCTGTCGCTCTGTCAGAGACATGATACAGGGCTAAACCGACCCTGCACCGCGGGAGGGTGAGGGTCTCGTACCACACCTTGAAAACCAAGCTGTGGCAAAAATATGAACCCATTGCCACTAGCATGCACCGAGCCATGGGTGGTGGAACGGGGAGTATCTGTGCCACATGGGGGATACGTGAGGCCAAATACACATTTACATATTGTGTCCACTGCAGGAGATCGAGGGCTCGTAAACGAGGACCTAGGAGCCACGTTCGTAGTTATGACTCTAGACGTCGGCAGTTGAGGGCAATAGTACGCCACAGACCACATGCGAAATCGAGTCCTAAGCATCGGACAGTAGAAGCAACATGCAATGGTGCAGTGCTGTCCGCAGGAAACCTGTATCAGCGGCCATAACGCTCGATTTGCGGACGTTAAGGTAGCTCGCACTGTAGCTTCACCGTAGGTGGTAACCCATGCCAATGACTCCCTGACCTCAGCACCGCTACGAAGAACGATGACGAGATCGTCTGCGTAAGCAGTACAGAGGACGTCGCTCCGAGAGGGAGACTTATTACGACATCGACAGTAGTATCAGAGTATCCCATACTGCGGAGCACCCATACTAGATAGTCGTGATCGACCTGGTCAAATGCCTGGCTGAAGTCAAGAGTTGCCAAAAGCCCAGGCATACAACGAGCGTGAGCGAGAGCGATTATGTCTCGACAGAGACAGAGGGCAGTGCAGATGTTATTGGCACCTCCCAAATAGGTTTGATACGAGAAACCAGATACAGTGCCGTCCGTTTGAGTCGTGCAGCCAACAGCTGTGTAAAGATCTTCGTGTCACTGTTGAGCAATGTCAAGGGGCAATAATCACGTGTCCGTGAAGTACCCCGAGGCTTGTAGATGGGAATGAGGAGACGGTCAAGGAAACTGTCTGGGATCTGCGCAATAGACTAAATCAGGACCCAACAAATTTCCGTCCACATTGGCACCAGTAGGGGACGAACAATCTGATAAAACTCTAGTGGGAGGTCGCCAGAGCTGTGCGACTCGTTTGTAGAACTCGCCTGGATAACATCATTGACTTCATCCTTCGTGACATCGGCAAGCAGATCCATCGTTGCATCTCCAGGAACCGATCCAAAGGAGGGTTAAGAGACCGCTGTAATGGTGGCAGGAGGGTGACGTTGTGCAGAGTACAGCATAGATAATGAGCATGGAGGGCAGACCCTATATCGCGTTGTGTATCTAAGCGCCCCCCGTCATAAGTCGTAAGAACATCAATCACAGTCCTCGGACGGTAGCGCCATTCAGTTATCAAGTGGTACATAGACTGACGCTCCTGTGCTAACCCATCGTATGTGCGCGCCCTAACCATAGCTCCTTCAAGTTGACGTCGAGAGAGGGCAGTGAGCTGTGGTTCAAATGGTTCAAATGGCTCTGAGCACTACGCGACTCAACTTCTGAGGTCATCAGTCGCCTAGAACTTAGAAGTAATTAAACCTAACTAACGTAAGGACATCACACACATCCATGCCCGAGGCAGGATTCGAACCTGCGACCGTAGCGGTCACGCGGTTCCAGACTGAAGCGCCTTTAACCGCACGGCCACACCAGCCGGCGCAGTGAGCTGTGCATTGGCACGATTCGCCATCGTCTGACGCTTTGGCGAATACGACATCATAGTAGAGTCCCAGAGAATGGTGAAGTAGAAATCCTGGAATCGTCCCCACCACGCCGTGACCTCCCTTCGGTAACAAATGAAGGCCTCACAGACGGCAGGCTTTGCGCGCGCAGAGGACCCACTATGACAGGGCAGACTGGTATGCATCACGGCTCGACGACAAGCTGTCCACGTGGTCTCGATGAGCTGCCAGCAGTCGGACGTAGTAAGACAGATCGTGTTCAGTTTCCAGTCTTGGCCGTGCCACATCCTTTGGTGGCAGAGGCTGACAGCGCAGATATGCGCGTCATGTCAGAGAACGTAACAGGCCAGACTTGAGCAACTTGCACCTCACCGACAAAATCGCGGAAGATATAAACGCGATTGAGGTGACTGGAAGAATAGTTAGTGAGATGCGTAAACCCTCGGACGACCACCATAAACATGCTCCCAAGAGTCCACAAGGTTGAGGTGCTGGACAACTGCCGCCTGCACCGCGCACGGAGAGTGACGCGACAGTTGATCTTTGGGCGCCTGGCTGGAATTGAACTCGCCTCCCATGATTAAGGTATCCTACCAACCCAGGAAGAGAGGCGTGGCCGCCTCCAAGATGACAGTGGGACGTTTGCGGCGGCGCCCCGAATCAGGTTGCGCATAGACGTTGATGAACCTAACGCCACTAAACGTGAGAGCCATATCTCTGGTATCAGGGAGATAGGCAAGAGTATCAGCAAGGATACCGTCACTTAATAGGATCGCCACCCCAATACGAGTAGGGGAAGCATGGGAGGTGTGTGCCGTGAAGCCATGGGGAGAACAAAAGGCTGCGACATGCATCTCACAAAGAAGCGCAACATTTAATTCACCACACATAAATTACGTTGAGGTTAGAAACATCTCGCCGGCCCAAGTGGCCGAGCGGTTCTAGGCGCTACAGTCTGGAACCGCGCGACCGCTACGGTCGTAGGTTCGAATCCTGCCTCGGGCACGGATGTGTGTGATATCCTTAGGTTAGTTAGGTTTAAGTAGTTCTAAGTTCTAGGAGACTGATGACCTCAGAAGTTAAGTCCCATAGTGCTCAGAGCCATTGACACTGTTTTCAACCACAGTGATGGAAAACGTTAGTTTTACAAAACTGTACAAAGAACTATGATTTGTGGCATCCAATCTATTTTCATACACTGTTAAACGTAGCGAAATAGCTTGCTCCGACGGTGAGTGTCTCTTATCGTAAGCATACATTACCCATCTGTTTGAACAAACTCCTCGCATCACTAGTCAGCCACGAAAATCCATTTCTTGCATTGAACGTTGGAGATGTTGGAGAACAACTAATATTATGTGCTGTAACAATCCGACTTAATGCACTATCCGTTCTGGAGCAATGGTGGCACAATTTGGGAACTATCCGCTCCTGTATATCAGAAATTTCCTCTCAGTTTTTCAGTTGTTACGAAATAAACCATTATTTTCTGCAGTGTTATCTGTAAGTGTGTAATGGCTTCGAAAGATTTCGCGTTGTTGCAGAGAGTGAGGGAATTTCTGTTCTAGTCTATAAAAAAAGCGCTAGGGGTCGTGGGTAATAATTCCTCCTTTCAGACACATCTAGTTTCGATGATACAGCGGTCCACAGTTCCTGAGCTGCATCACTACCAAAGACCTGTACATACACATGGAATATTACGTAAATAGCAGCCTTATGGTTAGCGCTATCCTCAATATTTTTCTACGTTAGGGGCTTAAATCAATGCGGATACGTGAAGATGTGCTACTGAGAAATAGAGGCTCGTGAAAATCATTCGTGATAACTCTATCGTGACACAGTCCTGTTTATGTGTAAGGTAGTGATATACACTACTGGCCATTAAAATTGCTACACCAAGAAGAAATGCAGATGATAAACGGGTATTCATTGGACAAATATATTATATTAGAACCGACATGTGATTACACTTTCACGCAATTTGGGTGCATAGATCCTTAGAAATCAGTACCCAGAACAACCACCTCTGGCCGTAATAATGGCCTTGATACACCTGGGCATTGAGTCAATCAGAGCTAGGGTGGCGCGTACAGGTACAGCTGCCCATGCAGCTTCAACACGATACCACAGTTCATCAAGAGTAGTGACTGGCGTATTGTGACGAGCCAGTTTCTCGGCTACCATTGACCAGACTTTTTCAATTGCTGAGAGATCTGGAGAATGTGCTGGCCAGGGCAGCAGTCGAACATTTTCTGTATCCAGAAAGGCCCTTACAGGACCTGCAACATGCGGTCGTGCATTATCCTGCTGAAATATAAGGCTTCGCAGGGATCGAATGAAGGGTAGGGCCACGGGTCGCAACACATCTGAAATGTAACGTCCACTGTTCAACGTGTCGTCAATGCGAACAAGAGGTGACCGAGGCGTGTAACCAATGGCACCCCATACCATCACGTCAGGTGATACGCCAGTATGGCGATGAAGAATACACGCTTCCAATGTGCGTTCACCGCGATGTCGCCAAACACGGATGCCACCATCATGTTGCTGTAAACAGAACCTGAATTCATCCGAAAAAATGACGTTCTGCCATTCGTGCACCCAGGTTCCTCGTTGAGTACACAATCGCAGGCGCTCCTGTCTGTGATGCAGCGTCAAGGGTAGCCGCAGCCGTGGTCTCCGAGTTGATAGTCCATACTGCTGCAAACGTCGTCGAACTGTTGGTGCAGATGGTTGTTGTCTTGAAAACGTCCCCATCTGTTGATTCAGGGATCGAGACGTGGCTGCACGATCCGATACAGCCATGCACATAAGATGCCTGTAATCTCGACTGATAGTGATACGAGGCCGTTGGGGTCCACAGGGCGTTCCGTATTACCCTCCTGAACCCACCGATTGCATATTCTGCTAACAGTCATTGAATCTCGACCAACGCGAGCAGCAGTGTCGCGATACGATAAACCGCAATCGCGATAGGCTACAATCCAACCTTTATCAAAGTCGGAAACGTGATGGTACGCATTTCTCCTCCTTACACGACGCATCACAACAACGTTTCACCAGGCAACGCTTGTCAACTGCTGTTTGCGTATGAGAAATCGGTTGGAAACTCTCCTCACGTCAGCACGTTGTAGGTGTCGCCACCGGCGCCAACCTTGTGTGAATGCTCTGAAAAGCTAATAATTTGCGTATCACAACATCTTCTTCCTGTCGGTTAAATTTCGCGTCTGTAGCACTTCATCTACGTGGTGTAGCAGTTTTAATGGCCGGTAGTGTAGCAGTCAACGTGAATCAGAGACCCCAGGGTAAGTCAGTATAATTGACTCGAGATACTTGTTGAAGCACGCCAGCATCAGTTGCTGTTAAGAGCAACAGTGAATTTCTTGGGCTGCTAAGTCTGTCAGCCGTACGGTGTATCCGCGCAGTCTAGGGCGTCTTGCACGGTCGTCGTGGCTCGCCCCTCGGGCGTGGGTGTGTGTGTCGTCGTTAGCGTAAGTTAGTTTAAGTTAGATTGAGTAGTGTGTAAGCTTAGGGACCGATGATATCAGCAGTTTGATCCCATAAGCCCTTACCACAAATTTCCAAATTTAAGTCTGTCAGGGAAAGCAAACAATGTATAGAGAATAGTGTAATGAAAGTATAAGACATGCTTTGTACACGACTGTATTGCTTGTTAATTAATTCTGAATTCTCTAGAGCTCTTACGTGGAAAGAGAACTTGAGCAATCCCTGAGGGTGCATAGCGTATGCGTCCTTTAATTAAGTTTTCAGGAGCCTGAGAGGGGCGTTTAATCGATGAGTCAGGCTGTTCTAGAAGGTAAGGTACAGGGTGATTATAATTAAAGTTAAACTTTCGAAACGCTGTAGAAATAACACCACTGATCTGAATGACGTGAAATTGCAATGGAATATTATCGGAGAAGGGGTAAAACGTATGGCAGAAGAGAAAAATAGTGTGAAAATTGATCAATAGATGGTGCTGTATGTATCAGAATACGTAAATGAAAACACCTGTCATGCCCACGACCCATTGAAGTTGGTATAAAGCCGGCCGGAGTGACGGAGCGGTTCTAGGCGCTACAGTCTGGAACCGAGCGACCGCTACGGTCGCAGGATCGAATCCTGCCTCGGGCATGGATGTGTGTGATGTCCTTAGGTTAGTTAGGTTTAATTAGTTCTAAGATCTAGGCGACTGATGACTTCAGAAGTTAAGTCGCATAGTGCTGAGAGCCATTTGAACCATTTGAAGTTGGTATAAACAAGCCGGGTACACGATTTTTCCTCCTTCCGCGTGCGACGTTCGCCATTGACTGTCTCAATGCAGGATCGCGCTATGCTTGTAGAGCTGTAATACAAGAACGATGACCGTGCACACGTCGCTCTGCAGAAGTTTCGGACACTGAAGGGTTTGAAAAAAGGCTTTGGTCCGGTGACTGCCGTGGGTCTGGAGAAAATGATTCGGAAATTTGAAAAGACGGGTTTGTTTGGTGTGCAACATGGTAGCGGGAGGAATCGAATTGATTCGACGTCAGTGGAAGCAGTGGCCACAGCAGTGCAGGAGGAGACGAGTTGTGGCGTGCAAACGCGTAGTGCACGGAGAATGGCCCGAACATTGGACATACCCGTGAGCACGGTGCGTAAAATCCTACGAAACATCCGTCTTTGCTAACCATTCAGAATCACCCAGGTGCACGGGTTGCTTCCTGTTGACCTGCCAGCAAGAGAAACCTTTGTTTTAGAATTTCTTGCTCGCGTGAAAGTGGACAAGGATTGGCCGTGGAAGATTTTGTGGACAGACGAAGCCCACTTCCACATGACAAGATACATAGAACTGTCGAATATGGGCAACGGAAAATCCACATGCTAATCAAGCAGTATCACTCCATCCTGAAAAGATCAGTGTGTGGTGCGAGTTTACCGGATCCTTTATCATAGGGCCACATTTTTTCGGTGAGACAGGTGCTTCCGATCCTGTTACCTGTACCGTCACTGGTAAGCGCTATGAGCGTCCTTTGCGCAACCACGTCATTCCAGCTCCCCAACAGCGTGGATGTGTGGATGGGATCATTTTTATGCAAGGTGGCACCCCTCCGCAGATTGCAAATCCACTTAAGCAGCTGTTGAAGTGCTATTTCGGAAATGCTAGAATTACCAGCCGCCATTTTCCTACAGCCTGGGACCGAGCGGGGTGGCGCAGTGGTTAGACACTGGACTCGCATTCGGGAGGACGACGGTTCAATCCCGCGTCCGGCCATCCTGATTTAGGTTTTCCGTGATTTTCCTAAATCACTCCAGGCAAATGCCGGGATGGTTCCTCTGAAAGGGCACGGCCGCCTTCCTTCCCCATCCTTTACTCATCCGATGAGACCGATGACCACGCTGTCTGGTCTCCTTCCCCAAACCAACCAACAACCTACAGCCTGGCCGTCCCGATCACCCGACCTTAACCCATGTGACTTCTGGCTGTGGGGCTATCTGAAAGATGTTGTGTTCGGTGCTCCGACTGCAAACTTAGCTGCATTGAAGGCATGCATTGCGCAACACATTCTGAACGTGACCCAGGAAACACTTCAGTCAGTTATGGAATATGCTGTTACTTGATTTCAACTTATTGCAGAAAACGGTGGACAGCATATTGAACATGTTTTGCGCCAGTCACAAGGAAATTAATAATCCTATTTGATTTTAATTGATGCTTTTTATGCTGGTTTTGGCCTCAGGACAATTAATTTGCTCTAAGGTGATGAAAATCATTTTCCACGCATTTCTGGTATTTTGGTTCAGGTCCATAAAAGACTGAACTACGAAACTGGAAATCTTCTTTCATATCTCTTATATTCTTACCCTCCGTCCGAAATACACCAAATGCATAACTGACATGTCGAAAGACAGCATTTTCGTTAGACGACTTTAAATGATACGATGTTATGGAACAGAAATACAGCTCGTCCTCCGTTAAATGAGCCTCTTTACAGCCATGAAACCTGACATAAAACATTTTTATATAGTGCGGTTTGATTTTAGATACTGACAGGTACTAGGTACTTGGCGTGTCGGAACCACTTGAAAATAGTTTGTATGTTGAAATCGATCTTGGAGTACAGTGGAAATCATATATTTTACTGTGTGTCTTCGGAGTCTTTAGCGACGGAATACATGAACAAAACGTTCTCGGTTTTCAAGCCGCGTCAGTTCCAAAAAAATCCTCGAGCATTCGATGCCGGTCTCCGCCATCGTCGTCAGGAGTTCACTGATCTTGGAGGCTGCTACAGTTTCTCGCTTATATAGGCATGATAACATCATCAGCAGCCAATCAGATAGACCCAATGTGGCGCACGCACGTAAGTCGAAAGAAAGCAAAGACAGACGCGCGACGCGGGAGCGGCAGTTTCAAACGTGGCGCCTGCCTCTGCCGCCACCTGTCGTCACCGGTGCTGCCACGGGCAATAGCTCCGCTAGCTGCCCGGGTCGACTTGCGCGCGCGCGCCACATTGGGTCTAACTTTTCATATAATTATTCTTAACTTTGGTGTATCTCTTAATAGTTCAAGAAACACCTTCCCAAATTCCTCTTTCTAACATTAAAACTGTATTATAATTACCTAATAACTCTAATTTAATTTTAATTATTTTAACATACTGTCCAATGGTAAACCTGTGTCTGTAAAATATCAAGAAAGATCAGGTTTATAAGAATTAATAAATGTGTCTGTAAAATGTTCAAAAGTATCTACTGCTATGAAAAATTGGTTGTACTACCTAATTACGTACATTGTTCTAAATTTTTAGTATTAATTTTTTTCTGATCTCATTTCACATGGAAATGGTTTCTACATGGGCTTTATTAAGTCTCAAATAAAAATATTATTTTTCAGGTAATTTTGCTGTATCTTTTCTTTGGACTGTATTCATATATTCATATCGGCAAACCCATTTTTACTAATTAATAATAATTAAATCTAATTACTCTCCTTCAAAATATTTTGATGTTCCTCTAAATTGTTGATTTTCAAAATAAGACGAGAATTTATCGACACTTGACGAAACAATTTTGAATGTATTCCTAAATCTTAAAGTTAAACATTTTCAATCACACAGATCAAAAATTTTTTTGCATCATGCCCGTTGCTGGAACTCCTGAAGATAGACATTGACTATGGATAGAGGATACTGTGTCCCACACACAGTCCCTTTGACTGTTCAGAGATGCCACTAAACCTGCCCAAAGATGTGAACAACCATGCGTGAGCTGTGCCTATTAGACATAGGGGTCAGACAGACAATCAGTTCCAGTCATTCCACGAGGAAGGAAGTACATGACTCGGGTTGTCTGTAGTTCAACCATGCCTAGATGGTCAATTCGGTGGTTCGATCGCGTCCGCATTGTTACTTTGTGGCAGGAAGGGCCCTCAACAAGAGAGGCGTCTAGGCATTTCAGAGTGAACCTAAGCGATGTTGTGTGGACATGGAGGAGATACAGAGCGACAGGAACTGTCGATGACATGCCTCGCTCAGGCCGCCCAAGGGCTACTACTGCAGTGGATGCCATTCTCCGACTGATAATGCAACCATATCAGCAGCATAGTGGCGAAGCATTCGTCTTCATGGACTTCAATTCGCACCCCCAACGTGTACAAAAATGGTTCAAATGGCTCTGAGCACTATGGGACTCAACATCTTAGGTCATAAGTCTCCTAGAACTTAGAACTACTTAAACCTAACTAACCTAAGGACACCACACACACCGATGCCCGAGGCAGGATTCGAACCTGCGACCGTAGCAGTCCCGCGGTTCCGGACTGCAGCGCCAGAACCGCTAGACCACCGCGGCCGGCCCCCAACGTGTACATCTTGTGAATGACTTCCTTCACGATAGCGACATCGCTCAAGTAGAGTGGCCAGCATGTTCTCCAGACATGAAACCTATCGCACATGCCTGGGATAGATTGGAAAGGGCTGTTTATGTACGCTGTGACCCACGAACCACTCTGAGGGATCTAGGTCGAATCGCCATTGAGGAGTGGGACAATCTGGACCAACAGTGCCTTGATGAACTTACGGATAGTATGCCACGACGAATACAGGCATGCATCAATGAAAGAGCACGTTCTACTGGGTATTAGAAGTGCCGGTGTGTACAGCAATCTGGACCACCACCTCTGAAGGTCTCGCTGTATGGTAGTACAACATGCAGTGTGTTGCTTTCATGAGCAATAAAACTGGCAGAAATGATGTTTATGTTGATCTCTATTCCATTTTTCTGCACAGGTTTTGGGCACCTCAGAACCAAAGGTGATGCAAAACTTTTTTTGATGTGTTTATTTTAATACAAGAAATATATTTTTGTTCGCTATGTGGTATGGCGTTTATATCTTTATTGTAATTCTTTTATAAAAAAGGATGTCATAATTTGTTAAATCATGTAGATATAGTGGAATAAATGTTGAATTTTAAAATTCTTATAACAATCTTTGCGGGGAACCCCTCGAAATTTTTCCATTAAATGTCAATGGTCTCTTGCTTTTTTCCTACAACAGTAAATCTCACTCACAGATAAAAACCTTTCGAATTTTGAAAATAAAGTGTTTTTAAGAATTCGAACAGTTGTATCTGTGAAAGACAATTTACTCCTGAAGAAACAAATAACAGAGCATTGCCATGTAATGCAAACATTTTGAGGGGCAGCCTTGGAAGATTGTAATATTTATTATAAAAATCCTTCTTTTATTCTAGTGTACCTTAGTTTTTCATTCTTATTGATATATTTTATGTTAATGTGTTAATTTCTATAGATTCTCGGTTTACATACCTACAAATTCTTGTGATGCACTGGCACTGACTTATTTTATGGGGGCTTTATAATCACCTTTAGAATATTTTATATAATAACTAAAGAAAGCAGGTAAATGTTTCTGATATTTGTTGATATAAGCTTCATTAGTATTTGGTTGACAAGTACAATTATTTGGTAATTATCTTTCGAAATTGACATAAATTACAGATGGTACTCTTAATAAATTATCATAATTTTTAAACCTAATTTTTTGTCCTTTTACAAGGATATCTATTTCTAATTCTTTTTGTTCCTTACAGTCGTTTTCGTGGATGTTCAATTTATCATTAGAATTAAAAACGTTAGATTTCTATCACAGGTATAAATTTTTGATTTATTTTTAGTTGTTTAGAAACTAATTAATTTTGATAAATAGTTTATCTATCTATAGTGCCAATTACTTTCATTTAAAATTATAAGAAGGTTAACATGTTTTTTATTATTTATTTTTTGTGTGATACAGGATATATCACAAATGCAAAAACATTAATTGAAATATTTTATTTCTTTTCTAGTTATCCATTATTTGTTAATTTCGTAGGAAAATTAATTTTCTCTATTGCAAAAAGTTAATCTCTTTCTGGTCCGAAATTTAGATATTTATTAACTCTTTCTGCATTATCTTTTGATGCATGTAAAGCCGATTTCATTGAATATCGAAAACAATTTTGGTCGTCATTTTTGACATTAATTACACCCTTTTTGCCTTCAATTTCTGTTGGTAAATGGATGTATCATGAACAAAAAATTAGGTCGTTTCTATTAATACCGATTTCAGAATTATTTACGATATATAAAGCCCAACTTGAGTGTTTTCTACCATTTAAGATAATAATTTATTTGTTGATTTTGGTGATAGTTTTCTAAATCTGTTGATCTTATTAAAATCATATGATTACTTTAATTGTTCTTCATATCAAAATATTTTTAAATTTAGTACTTACATCTTCTTTATTTCATTAAAAATATCTGGTTCGAAAACATTATGAATATTATTAATTTCATAAGTTATTTTTCTAAATTTCAAACCTTGATATTTTCTCTAAGGTTTTCCAATTTTAAATTCGTCAAAATCGAGATTGACACGGTTAACAGCTGAAAGAGATTTTTCTTACAATTTTTTTGTTTAATTTCTTGGTATTTATCTACTGTAAGCTTCTGAAAATACTTATCGATCATTTCATTGTTATTGTTATCATTATTTTCAATAAGACTGATTAATTTTTAGAATATACCTATAATTTTTTTTGCTTTACAGATTTCACAAAGTTCTCTTAAAATTTTATTCACCATGCTGTTATCATTATTATTAGTACTAGTCTCCTTATTTTCAATAAGATTAATTAGTAGTTGTTTATTAAATTTAAAACAGGCATTTAAATTTTTTCATTTACATTTTTATTCTCCAACCCATTAACCCTATTATTAATGTTATACTTAGGATTTTCATTAAGTTTGGTTAACTTATGTTTTTTAAGTTTAGAATCGTTTTTAAATATTTGTTTTACAATTTTCTCAAAGTTCTTTCAAAGTTTTGTATGTCAAGTCATTCTCATT
The DNA here is from genome assembly GCF_023864275.1 of Schistocerca cancellata. Taxonomy (NCBI): domain Eukaryota; kingdom Metazoa; phylum Arthropoda; class Insecta; order Orthoptera; family Acrididae; genus Schistocerca; species Schistocerca cancellata. Next base: position 124,545,934 of record NC_064629.1, on the reverse strand, counting down.
ATTATTTTAAATAGACAAATTAAGATCATGTCTTTTTAAATTTGAATATCCTCTACGTTAATTTTCTTTGCAATAATTATGTAGATTTTGAAGTCAGTACAAGAAGTTGGGATTGGTGTGCAAATTTTGTTTGTATGTATTAGGGAAAAATTATATTTATAAACATAAAAATTTTTTGAAGTTTAAAAATTTAAATGTATAAAAATAAAAGTTTAGAAATTAAAAAACTTAAGGAATTAAAAAATTAAGGCCTTTTAAAAACTTAAAATTAAGAAACTGAAAAATTAAAAACTAACAAATTGAAAATGCAGAAAGTATTGAATTAATTATTTTATATTTTTCTTATATTTTTATATCTATCAGAATGTAATCTCCATGACCTAGGGACTGGAGATCTACATCTGGAGGCTGTATTACTGGTTTTTGCCCAGGTCTGAGGGAAGATCTGTGGATTGGAAAACAGTAAATCTAAAAATTATGGATTTCCTATAGAGGAAAAAATTAAAATATGCTTTTTGTGTGAAGTGAGAGAGGATCATTTAATAATAACTACTTACAGCTGCTGTAGTATCTTCAGAGGACTGAAAAAGTTTGCTAGGCACATATTTCTTAAATGTGTGAATAGGAGGAAGTGAGAGGATGCCTAATTAATTGAATATGGTGAGTGTTCCAACGTTTTGTATTTCAGACCACTTAGTCTTCCAGTCACTGAAGAACCTCTTTGGGTAGGTGCACTGTGCTGGTGTAAGAGGATTTTTGTTTACTATGGAGCCTACTTCTTTATTATCATATTTTTTGCCATACATTGGGTTCAGTAGACATGTATAGTGTTCCACAAATTTCAGAAAAAATATATTTTTACTTTAGTTTTAGTCACTGTTAAAAATGTCACGCCCATTTTGCACAAACCAACTCCTAGTGAATTATTTATGAGAAAGGTAGCCCTGCTCTTTCTCATGCTATGTCTTTGCCATCAACTATTTCATGTACTTTTCATTGTTAATCGTTCATTATCATTTCGCGCTCTTTCTCATTGTTCCTCCTACTTTACAAATTTTGTGAAACGTTGTTGTGTACTTTGCTGAACTGTAGTTCTATGATAAAAGGATAAAATCGCAGTGACTTATCCGTGGAGTAAGGGTTACTTGCAAGTAGGTGAGGGCAAGTAGTAGATTAAAGAGTGAAGGCATCCATTCTATATGACTTAAATGTGATGCCATTCTCTTGGGTAAAATATCCCAGAGATAAAGAGTCCCCCACTAGTTTCTCTGGGCAGGAGGATTCCATCATCAGGAAAACAAAACCCTCTTTCTATGGGTCGGAGTGTCGAATGTTACATCCTTTGATCATGTGGGTAGGTTAGAGTATTTAGAAAGGAATATGGATAAGTTGCAATTAGATAAAGTGGGAATTAGTGAAGTTCGGTGACAGGAAGAAAAGAACTTCTGGTCAGGTCAGTACATAATAACAAAACAAAATGGAATGTGGGTAATGTGAGTGTAGCTCTAATCATGAATAAGAAAATAGGAATGCTTGTAAGCAACTATGAACACCATAGCGAAAATTTTATCGTAGCCATGATAGACACGAAGCCAACACCCAACATTATGCCTACTGCCTCTACAGATGATAAAGCGACTGATACAATATATGAGGAGATAAAAGAAATTATTCAGATAGTTAAGGGAAACGAAGATCAAACTGTAAGGCGAGGAAGTAATTCGGTAGTAGGGAAGGAAATAGAAGCATAACTAGTAGAACATGGACTGTAGAAAGGAATGAAAGGGGAAACTGCCTGGTAGAATTTTGCAGAGAGCATAATGTAATCACTGCAAACACTTGGTTTAAAATCATGAACTTAGGTAATACATGTGAAAGATACTTGGAGGCGGTGGAGTACCATATTGTATAATAATAAGACAGAGATTTCGAAACTATATTTTGCACTGCAAAACTTGGTCACAGGTAGATGTTGACTGAAAAATTAATTTATTTATCATGAACTATAGATGAAAACTGAAAGAAAAATTGCAGAAATTTAGGAAAGTACGCCGATGGAACCCGGGCAAATTGAAACAGCAAAACGTTGATGGAAGTTTAAAACGGAGCATTAGGCAATAACTGATAGAAGCAAGGGAAAGAAATGCAACAGAAGACGAATGGGTATCTGTGAGAGATGAAATAGTGAAAACAGGAGAGGATCTAACATGCAAAAAACAAGGAGCAGTAGAAATCCTCGGATAACAGACGGTATATTGAATACAAATAACGAAAGGAGAAAATGCAGCAAATCAAACAGGCTGAAGGCGATAAAGATGTCTAAGAATATATAGAAGGGCTATACAAGTGAAATTAGATTCATGACAATATAATAGAAACGGAAGAAGAAGTACACGAAGATGAGATGGGATATATACACTCCTGGAAATGGAAAAAAGAACACATTGACACCGGTGTGTCAGACCCACCATACTTGCTCCTGACACTGCGAGAGGGCTGTACAAGCAATGATCACACGCACGGCACAGCGGACACACCAGGAACCGCGGTGTTGGCCGTCGAATGGCGCTAGCTGCGCAGCATTTGTGCACCGCCGCCGTCAGTGTCAGCCAGTTTGCCGTGGCATACGGAGCTCCATCGCAGTCTTTAACACTGGTAGCATGCCGCGACAGCGTGGACGTGAACCGTATGTGCAGTTGACGGACTTTGAGCGAGGGCGTATAGTGGGCATGCGGGAGGCCGGGTGGACGTACCGCCGAATTGCTCAACACGTGGGGCGTGAGGTCTCCACAGTACATCGATGTTGTCGCCAGTGGTCGGCGGAAGGTGCACGTGCCCGTCGACCTGGGACCGGACCGCAGCGACGCACGGATGCACGCCAAGACCGTAGGATCCTACGCAGTGCCGTAGGGGACCGCACCGCCACTTCCCAGCAAATTAGGGACACTGTTGCTCCTGGGGTATCGGCGAGGACCATTCGCAACCGTCTCCATGAAGCTGGGCTACGGTCCCGCACACCGTTAGGCCGTCTTCCGCTCACGCCCCAACATCGTGCAGCCCGCCACCAGTGGTGTCGCGACAGGCGTGAATGGAGGGACGAATGGAGACGTGTCGTCTTCAGCGATGAGAGTCGCTTCTGCCTTGGTGCCAATGATGGTCGTATGCGTGTTTGGCGCCGTGCAGGTGAGCGCCACAATCAGGACTGCATACGACCGAGGCACACAGGGCCAACACCCGGCATCATGGTGTGGGGAGCGATCTCCTACACTGGCCGTACACCACTGGTGATCGTCGAGGGGACACTGAATAGTGCACGGTACATCCAAACCGTCATCGAATCCATCGTTCTACCATTCCTAGACCGGCAAGGGAACTTGCTGTTCCAACAGGACAATGCACGTCCGCATGTATCCCGTGCCACCCAACGTGCTCTAGAAGGTGTAAGTCAACTACCCTGGCCAGCAAGATCTCCGGATCTGTCCCCCATTGAGCATGTTTGGGACTGGATGAAGCGTCGTCTCACGCGGTCTGCACGTCCAGCAACAACGCTGGTCCAACTGAGACGTCAGGTGGAAATGGCATGGCAAGCCGTTCCACAGGACTACATCCAGCATCTCTACGATCGTCTCCATGGGAGAATAGCAGCCTGCATTGCTGCGAAAGGTGGATATACACTGTACTAGTGCCGACATTGTGCATGCTCTGTTGCCTGTGTCTATGTGCGTGTGGTTCTGTCAGTGTGATCATGTGATGTATCTGACCCCAGGAATGTGTCAATAAAGTTTCCCCTTCCTGGGACAATGAATTTCCAGGAGTGTAATACTGCGAGAAGAATTTGAAAGAGCACTGAAGGACCTAAGTAAAAATGTAGATGACATTCCCTCGGAATTATTGACATCTTTTGCAGAGCCGACCATGAAAAAATGTCGCACCTAGTAGGTGAAACATACGAGACAGGTGACATGCTCTCAGGCTCAAGACATCAAGAGGAACGTAAGATTGTCAGTTCAGAAAGATGCGGGTACTGACAGGTGAGAACGGTATCGAACTCTCAGTTTGGTAAGTCATATTCGCAAAATATTTACTTCAGTTATTTACAGAAGAATGGAAAAACTGGTTGAGGAGACCTGGGTGAAAATCATTTTGGGCTCTGGATAAATGTAGGACCATTAGAGGTAGTACCGGCTCTAACACTTCTTTTAGAAGATAGGTTTAAGGGAAGCAAATTTAAGTTTATAGCATTTAGAGACAGCGTTTGACATTATTGACTCACTGAAATTCTGAAAGTAGCAGGGATAAAGTGCAGGGATGAAAAAGATACGTGAAACTTTTACAGAAAACGGACTGCTATTATACGAATCGAAGTATAAGAAAGGGAAGCAACAATTGAGAAGGGAGTGAGACAAGACTGTAGTCTATCCTAGATGTTATTCAGTCTGTATGTAGATCAAGTTGTGAAAGAAAGCAAGGAGAAATTGTGAAAGGGAATTAACGTTCAGGAAGAAGAAATAAAACTTCAAGATGTGGACATGATATTGTAATTCTGTCAAAGGCGGCAAAAGACTTGGTACGGCAGTTAAACGGGATAGATAGCGTCTCGTGGGTATAAGATGAACATAATCAAAAATGTAAAACAAGGCTAGTAGAATATAGTCGAAATAAGTCAGGCTATGCTGTGAAAACTAGATTAGGAAATGAGATACTAAAAATGCTAAATAATTGTTGCTGTTTGGCCAGCAAAATAATTGTTGATGGCCGAAGTAGAGGGGAATGCAGACTGGCAGTAGCAAGGAAAGTATTTCGCAAAAAAAGAGAAATTTGTAGAATGGAAACCGAGCGGCATGGCGCAATGGTTAGCTCCTTGGATTCGTATTCGAGAGGACGACGGTTCAAAACCTGTGTCCGGCTATCCTGATTTCGGGTTTCCGTGACTTCCCTAAATCGCTCCAGGCATGTGCCGCGATGGTTCGTTTGACAGGGCACGGTCGATTTCCTTCCCCGTCCATGACATAAAACGAGCTTGTGCTCCATCTCTAATGACCTCGATGTCGACGGGACATTAAACGAAAGCTTCCTTCCTTTTTGTTGATATGGAGTAAAAACTTAAATCTTAGGAGGTCTTTTTTGAAGGTATTTGTACATAAGTGAAACGTAGACAATGAACAGTTTAGACAGGAAGAGAGTAGAACATTTTTAAATATGGAGCTGCAGAAGACTGGTGAAGGTTAGATAGATAAATTGCATAACTAGTGAGGAGGTACTGAAAATAACTGGGGAAAAATAAATTTACGGCAAGGCTCCAATACAGTAAATAGATTCAAAGGGATACAGGGTGCAGTAGTTACGCAGACATGAAGAGACTTGCACAGGATAAACTAACGTGGATAGCGGCATCAAACCAGCCTACGGACTGAAGACCACGACAACAACAACAACAACAACAACAACAGCTGCAGTAGCAGCATTTGGTTATCACCATAGATCCATCGAATGCTCCGACAAAACACAATTCTTAACACAAACATTTCATTATTTACACACATGTGGACAAGGATGGTGAAGGAAATCGGTGATTTCTTACCCGAAGAAATCATCCTGGTATTCTCACCGAGTGACTGAGGGGAATTATGGAGACCTTAATCTGAAGATCACAAGATCAACAATGTATCCATCTTTATTAGACGGACCTCAATAATGTGTATTTCACGTATTTTATGAGTACAAATCCGTAATAAGTTTATATATACTACGAAATTATTAGCTGCATAATCGGTTTACGACCCATTAGTTACGATGACAACTTACTGCGTCGGCTTAAAGACTTAATTTAGTGTTAGACATAATCAGGTTAAGTTTATACGCCTGCAGCTGGCAACAGAAGCTCGCCTCACTTTCTTTGATGTCGTTGTGCTCTCCCATTTTTCAGGATTCACATTTCTTCGGCACCCAGAATTTTTCCACCGTGGCGAGAACTATCTCCTAATTGGTGTTTGCATTTCAAAGGAACCTGTCCCAGCGGCTCAGCGCGTTCTCCAGTTCTCCTTAGGACTGCGCGTTGTTAATTTCTATTGTGAAGGCAGCCTCCTGTTCGTTACGCAGCATCCATTTACAGCCGTCATAAATCCCGGCGCAGACGGCAATCAAAGGCAATATTTTTAGAACCCGGGCGCAGGGTTCGGTCTTCAGAACAGACGCGCCGATTGCTAGGAATACTGGCAGCGGTGCTGCTCGACTTTGGTAGTGGTTCTGTAGGTGGTAAGAATTTATACTTTGGCGGAACCAGAAGACAGTAAAGGGAGGGTTGTGAAATTCGCAGTTGTAAAATTACGGCAGTAAAACATAAAACACAAATTACCAATAGAATTTCTTCGATATTTGTTCTAACAATATACGTTAAATATTCCCGTTGGCAGTGTGGTCCCTAAGGCTACTTCGGTTATCTTCACCCTACTTCTGACGTTGCTTTGTAATAAAAACGCGTAGAACATTAATTCCTGGAATGAAATACCTGATCAGTGAGAAATCCTTTCAACAAATATCTTGAGTGTTTACTATAAAATCTTGCCTAGAATTATGTTCAACTAAAATATATTTGCGGTTAATCAGAAATATTAAAACTCAATGTGTCATTCTTTTTTTTGTGAAAGTAGTACTTGCGTCATTATCGCTTTCATTTTACTGTTCAAATGGTTCAAATGGCTCTAAGCACTACGGGACTTAACATCTGAGGTCATCAGTGCCCTAGAACTTAGAGCTACTTAAACCTAACTAACCAAAGGACATCACATACAACCATGCCCGAACCAGGATTCGAACCTGCGACCGTAGCGATCGTGCAATTCCAGACTGAAGCGCCTAGAACCGCTCGGCCACAACAGCCGGGTCATTTTACTGTCATTTAATTACACTGCTGGCCATTAAAGTTGCTTCACCACGAAGATGACGTGCTACAGACGCGAAATTTAACCGACAGGAAGAAGACGCTGTGATATGCAAATGATTAGCTTTTCAGAGCATTCACACAAGGTTGGCGCCGGTGGCGACACCTACAACGTGCTGACATGAGCAAACTTTCCAACCGATTTCTCATACACAAACCGCAGTTGACCGACGTTGCCTGGTGACACGTTGTTGTGATGCCTCGTGGAAGGAGGAGAAATGCGTAGCATCACGTTTCCGACTTTGATAAAGGTCGGATTGTAGCTTATCGCGATTGCGGTTTATGGTATCGCGACATTTCTGCTCGCGTCGGTCGAGATACAATGACTGTTAGCAGAATATTGAATCGGTGGGTTCAGGAGGGTAATACGGACCGCCGTGTGGATCCCAACGGCCTTGTATCACTAGCAATCGACATGACAGCTATCTTATTCGCATGGCTGTAACGGATCATGCAGTCACTTCTAGATCCCTGAGTCAACAGATGGGGACGTTTGCAAGACAACCACCATCTGCACGAACAGTTCGACGACGATTGCAGCAGCATGGACTATCAGCTCAGAGACCATGGCTGCGGTTACCGTTGACGCTGCTTCACAGACAGGAGCGCCTGCGATGGTGTACTCAACGAAGAACCTCGGTGCAAGAATGGCAAAACGTCATTTTTTCGGATGAATCCAGGTTCTGTTTACAGCATCATGATGGTCGCATCCGTGTTTGGCGACATCGCGGTGAACGAACATTGGAAGCGTGTATTCGTCATCGCCATACTGGCGTATCACCCGGCGTGATGGTATGGGGTGCCATTGGTTACACGTCATGGTCACCTCTTGTTCGCACTGACGGCACTTTGAACAGTGTACGTTACATTTAATATGTGTTAGGACCCGTGGCTCTAACCTTCATTCGATCCCTGCGAAACCCTACATTTCAGCAGGATAATGCACGACCGCATGTTGCAGGTCCTGTACATACCTTTCTGGATACAGAAAATGTTCGACTGCTGCCCTGTCAGCACATTCTCCAGATCTCTCACCAACTGAAAACGTCTTGTCAATGCTGGCCGAGCAACTGGCTCGTCACAATACGCCAGTCACTACCATTGATGAACTGTGGTATCGTGTTGAAGCTGCATTGGCAGCTGTACCTGTACACACCATCCAAGCTCTGTTTGACTCGATGCCCACGCGTATCAGGGTCGTTATTTCGGCCAGAGGAGGTTGTTCTGGATACTGACTTCTCAGGATCTATGTACCCAAATTGCGTGAAAATGTAATCACATGTCAGTTCTAGTATAATATATTTGTCCAATTAATATCCATGAATCATCTGAATTTCTTCTTGGTGTAGCAATTTTAATGGGCAGTAGTGTATTACCATGTCTAAGGAGCGGCTTTCGAGATTTCCACAGCATAGCGTAATGGTTATCACTGTTGACTCAGGCAACAGCTACAAAAAATTCTAAAGGATATACAAAGTACATAACCTTCAACATGTATGTTAGTAACTTATTGTATCAACATAAAGATATTAAACATAGGTTAAAGGTGACCTTGCAGAGCAAGGTGAAAATGTATCTCTCTGGCTGCGAAATTCCAAGTTTTGGTCAAAATGCTCTTATTTTCCAATGTAGTCAGCTTTTAGGTAATGCAATTATTTCTTCGTTGTTCCACCAAGTAGATTCCAACCCCGATTTGCAGTTCCAGATGGACTGCAAAATTCAACCCTCGGCAGCCATAACCTTTTCATTGGACGCAACACGTTTTCTAGCACAAATTTCTTAAGATCTGGAAATGGGTAATAGTTATAGGATGCTGGTTCTGATGAATAGGGTGGCTGTTTGAACAATGTGTACTTCATGTACCTCAGATTTTCTATTGCCAATGCGCTTTTCTTATTATTCCTTCTTTTATTTTTCATTCAGTGATAAAAGTAGCGCAATGGTTAAGACACTGAACTAGAACTGGGAAGATAGGCCAGATTTAAATTCCCTGTGGCTTCCTCGCAAACGAGACGGTCGACTTCCTTCTCGATCCTACCTCAACCCAAGCTTGTGTTCTGTCTCATTGGCCGCATCATCGACGGAATGTAAAGGCCTAATCTTTTTACCTTTTACCTTTGGAAAACTGTTCATTGTGCACGTTTTGAAATTGTGACAGCACGAAATTAGTATTGTGCGAAAGAAATGGTATCGTCAGTTCGTCTCGTAAAATAATCCATAAATCAACCACACCGATTGGATGTAATCGTTTAAATGTTGCTTGGAGCAAATATCGGCGAGCGAGAACGTGCAACACAATGCCAAACACTGCTACAATAAGGTACGAATGAGTTAGTGACACTTCAGTGGTGGCAACGCACATCTACTATCACGTCTGTTTTGTTTGCAGAATACGACATATTATTCAGTAACTAACATTAGCACTCATTATTACCTAAACAGAAAATTCCACTTCGTCTCTACTTCCAAGCACAGCGGCATTGCTAATTCTATCAATAATATCTTTCCAGTTAAATGCGTGCTAATTCACTGAAGAGCCAAATAAACTTGTACACCTGCCTAATAACGTGTAGGGCTCCCTCGAGCACGCAGAAGTGCCGCTCCACGACGTGGCATGGAATCCATTAATGTCTGAAGTAGTTCTGGAGGGAATTGACACAATGAATCCTGCAGGGCTGTCCATAAATCCGTAAAAGCACGATGGGATGGATATCTCTTCTGAACAGAACGTAGCAAGGCATCCCAGATATGCTCAATAATGTTCATGTCTCGGGAGTTTGGTGATCAGCGGAAGTTTTTTTAACCCAGAAGAGTTTTTCCGGAGCCACTAGGTAGCACTTTTGGACGTGTGGGGTGTCGCATTGTCTTACTGGAATAGCCCAAGTCCGTAGGAATGCACAAGGGACACGAATGGATGCAGGTGATCAGACAGGTTGCTTACGTACGTACCACCTATCAGAGCCGTATCTAGGCGTATCAGGGGTCCCGTATCAGTCCAGCTGCACCGAACCCCCCGCTCCCCCCCCCCCCCCCCCCCACACACACACCATTACAGACGCTCCACCAGCTTGAACAGTCCCCTGACATATAGGGTCCATGGATTCATGATGTTGTCTCCATACCCGTACGCGTCCATCCGCTCGATACCATTTGAAACGAGACTGGCATAAAGCTTTGTGTCGTGCAGTCATCAAGGGTGCACAAGTGGGCCTTCGGCTTTGAAAGCCCGTATCGATAATGTTTCGTTGAATGGTTCGCACGACGACACTTGCTGATGGCCCAGCACTGAAATCTGCATCAAGTTGCGGAAGGGTTTCACTTGTTTCACGTAGAATGTTTTGCTTGGTCCCGTTCTTGCAGGATCTTTCTCCGGCTGCCGCGACGTCGGAGATTTGACGTTTTACTGGATTCCTGATATTCGCAGTACATTCGTGAAATGGTCGTACGGGAAAATCGCTCTTTCATCGCTGCCTCGGAGATGCTGTGTCCCATCGCTTGTGCGCCGACTGTAACACCACGTTCAAACTCACTTATCTTGATAACCTGCCATTTCAACAGAAGTAACAGATCTAACAACTGCGCCTGACACTTGTTGTCTTATATACTAGTTGCCAACCGCAGCGCCGTCCTCTGCCTATCTCTGTATTTGGATACGCATGCTTATACCAGTTTCTTTGGCGCTTCAGTGAATTAACAAAACAGTTCACTGTTGAGGCATTTTGCTTGAGCTAGTACTATAAAACAAACGTTACGGAGTGCTCACGGGGAAAGAGACAAAATGCTAAATTATACCTCAACGGGAAAGAATTACAAGAGGTCACCACCTTCAAATGCCTTAGGAACTGTATCACATCGGCAGGTTGACATCCAAATGTATTTTTCTGGCTTTCAGAAAGCCTTTTTCAAGAATTTCCTATGGAAATTATACAGCCATTGTTGAGGAAACTGGAAGATAAAGACGACAGAAAATACAATACTATAGACTTTCATAATATCGCGCTGGCACATAACACAGAGAATATGGTGGTGGGAAGAGTTAGTAAGATGGAAGGATTCACGTTTTTTTATTGTCATTTCATCCTCCTCGGTCCGCAGGACCTGTGGGCGACCCATCACTGGTAACAATTGAATTCACTCTTCGGCCAAAGATTTTAAATTAGAGGAGATTGTACTTTGGAACATCTTTTAGACTTTTACCTCTACCCAGCCCTGTAATAGAAGTTTCATATGTTTTATTATTACATAAAAAAATGAAGGCGTTCAATTTTCATGTGCGGCAGTCTTTTTATGAATTTAGAAAAATGACTATGGAAAATTAAGAGTTCTCAAAATGTGGAAACATGTCCCAAGGAACAACATGGTCATGTACAGTCGGTGACAGAATTTGCGAGACACCTTACCTCATCGTTATGCAGAATTGGGTAGTCTGTCTGTTAACAAAATATATCATGCAAGCAGACGACGTACTACCAACATATTGTCTATGGACATGAAGTCTAAAACTATCCGAAGACTGTCAGACTGTTTTCCGTTTTTTTCAGCATACTAACGAAATAACGCTATTTATTACGTACTGTACTAATACAAATGAATTACAGATTATTGTGATAAGGTTATGAAAAAAGTCTTTTTTAATAAATACAAAGTATCCCAAATCATCACGAATTAGCAGGATAATACGCACATTCGGCTTCGAAGCGGACCGTGTCTACGTTCAGTTCATAAACATACTGAAATAACGTTAAATGACTATCACGAAAGTATAATAACGTAGTGGTAGAGCGGATAAATAACGAATTCCAATTTAAAAAAAAACATTCAGTGCCGAAATTACGCCAATACAATTGACAGCAGCGTAAAAAGTAGGCACCAAAAGTGTGCAATTCTGCTTGTTTTTCACCATAGAATCCACGTAACGACAAAACTTGTGAGGGAGAAGTTGTTTAGGATTTCTTTACTGATTGTCGTGCTGTCTTCTAGTGGCTCTTTCACAGAAGAGGTAAAAATCATGTCCCAGGGAGATTACAACCAAAAACTAAAGCACTCGCTAAGCTAGCATACAACCGCGTCAAACAGCGCTCCCTTGTTGTCTCAATGATGACCAATATAGAGGATTCGCAACGGATCTGGTGAAGTAAGCTGCAGTTTCTGTTGGAACGAGCTTCCTGGATTCGAAACTATAAATTTTATACCTCTTTGTCACCCTTCAAGTGAGAATATTCAGAATATTTCATCCAAATGACAAGAAGATATCGAATGAATTTACCAGGAAAACTCTGAAACAAGCCAGAAAGTAAATCGACGATCACAAAGTTGCCAAACATATTATACAACGTTCCCAATTCTACATTAGACTAGTGCCAGGCAAACTGCGTCTGCTCACGCGATGTGAATGAGCTGACAAAGCTCGCTCTTCGAAGACGTGGTGTCACCGGCTGCCATTTTTTTGGTTGGGAGCAGAAATACCTAGTACAGACCAATGAGTTTTCTTCGCATTTCTGTAACTGTGGTTTGCGTTTGAAGTATAGTCACGAGTAATATCCAGGTGCACTGAATGCAAATCGATCATCATAAACAGTGAGCAGGGAAAATTATTTCGGCGGTTCTCCTCTTCTGTAGCTATCGTGGACGTTTTTCTGGCTTAAGCAAACTAAGAAACTCATTCGCTGGAAGCGATTCACTTTTTTAGCGTCACCAGACACTATTAAAATTATGAGTAAACAACTTTACATTCAGTATTGGGTAAAATTTATCATACGGCAGCGGCAGCGTAGTGGGCTAATGTTGGCAACGTACAGTCGATCTGTGCGAGCACGCTGATTAAGTGGATCGATGTTTTTTAATTAAATGACGGGAGGAGGTAAGTGGATCAATGTTTTTTAATTAAATCATGGGAAAAGGTAGAAGGTTCAAAGGTTTTTAATATGTCGAACATGCGACTCTATTACGAATAAACATTAATCCACCCACATTCCACCATGATTTAATTAAGAAACGTTGATCCACTTACTCAGTGTGTTCGCACAGATCGATTGCGCGTTGCCAACATTAACACACTACGTCGCCGCTGAAGTAAGTAAAACGTAACCCCATATTGTATACCTGAAAACAGTTTTCCTTATGAATGCTTTCATTGCTACCACTTCTAATACATAATAGCACAAATGAAAAGATAAATTAGCACTGCTTGTGGATGTTCACGTTTTGTAATCATATTACATATGCTGCGAAAAAACTTATAGTTATGGTTTAGTTAGTTATGGCGGTAAGTGCCTATGGGACCAAAGTGGTGAGGTCATCGGTGCGTAGGCTTACACACCACTTAATCTAACTTAAACTAACTTACGCTAAGGACAACACACACACCCATGCCCGAGGGAGGACTCGAACCTCCGACGGATGGAGCGGCGCGAACCGTGGCAAGGCGCGGTAGACCGTGCGGCTACCCCACGTTGCGTACTTCTAGTTTAAAACCACAAAATCAAACCAGGAATTATTCGCAATGGACGAAAAATAAAACTCAAAAGCCGCGAGAATAATTAAACAAGTGAATCATTGCAACTCGAGCTCGATTTCAGATTCTGATAACATGAAGGGAGAAGCAGTTTTGATGGAAACGTGAAACAAGGAACAAAAATTGCCGAATTAATGTGTCAAATATGACATTCTTAAGCAAAACTGTCATTCATTCTACAGAAAGGAAACCAAAAATATCATCTAATCTTAACGATTGCAATATAAATGCTGGTGATGCTTTGTGAATAACAGCGAAAAGCGCCTGATGAATGAGCTTTTCAACTTTCATACAACTAATGACACAGAGGAACACAAGTAACAAGAACAAGAGGTTACCGTAGCTAAGCGTCAGACGGAATTTCTATGCAGTACCTCGCAGTTGGCACATTTTGGTCGTAGTTTATTTCCCGCTTTTTCACACTAACGACCGCTCTAGGCGATAACAACATTCATATGTGAATTATCGAGGTGTAATTGTTAAAACAACAGCTATTTAAATATAACGGCACTTGTGGGCGCATCTGATTCAGTGGACAACGCTAACTGTAATTTCATTTCATCGTGGAGACTATTGGAAAGGTTTAGTAACGCTTTCAAGATACCCAATGTACACATCAACTTGTCTCCCGAGGAAATTGCTTATCGGCTCATACTTTACTACTATGTTGGGGTCACATAAATAGAGCAAAACCAGAAGAACAAATAAGGATAGAGATTAGACACCTCATTCTTTACAGCACCATGGAACAACTTGAAGTTAAGCATAGCTAAGCCAAATAATTTAGATGAAATTAGGTTAATGAAATAAATTAAACATTATTTCATCTGTAAGTATTTCCATTTTGGAATCTCTCCTACGCAGCTAACAAATGCCAAGACGTGTAACTGAAGATCTCTTCGAATAGTTTCAAACACTTTGGTAACTAGAAGTCGCAGCAGAGAGTGTCATTCGCCTGATATTGTCATCATCCCGGTCCCGGTGCAATGCAATCCCCAACTATCATCCTGCAATTTCTTCGAAAAGCTCAGCAATACAGTTTCTGGAAGAGAGTAAATATATAATGTCCACAAATTGCAGCAAATAAAACATGCCAGTTTCCATGGAATCAGTGCGGTTTAACCTTACTTCAACAAGCTTGATTACATCGCAATAGTTCTGAGGTATGCAGGACATAGAGGTTAATTTCGCTAGCACATTAGTTTATCAATACAGACATTTAGAGCCCGTATGGATTGGCCGAGTTATGTCTCTGGTGCTGAAATACTACAAGAACCCACGTTCCGTGTGCGGGCGTGGTGTTACATCAGCAAATTCCTGAAACTATTTCTTACAAGTAGGATCCGCCGTAGATCGCTCTCTGACACAGTCGCAACTTCGCTGCTGAATGAAAGGCGAAAATAAATGGAGAAGTATTTTGTCTTAGCTGTCAACCCTCAATAGCTTCCGATAATGTGACAGTCAAAGGTTCGACGCTATTGCATCAGTTCGCTCAGATGGTGTCATACCAAGCGAGTTAGCATAGTGGCTAACAGCACATGTTCGAATTTTTGTGCTCTGTTTTCAAATACAATCTCATTATGTGGTTCCGTAAACTTTCCCGGCATAGTAACTGATGATACTCATATCGGATCTCCAGCTGGAACATAACGTCATCTTGACACAATATTTCGGCGATGCACCTGACCGCGATCTTCAGGTGAGTAAGCCGTCGCACTAACTCGCCGGAACAGAAATCAAACAGCAGTGGCGGCTCCTTTATAGACCGCCTGTAGCTTCACTGCGTGTGTGTGAACGTAACTGTCCTCATAGCGCAAAGCACGACAATGCACCGGTGGTAAAAAGTAGCGGAAACGAGAAATTGATATCAAACACTGGTGACACCTTCTGATGTCTGAAACAAAGACCATTGTTTTTTTAGTATTGAACTAAACATGATTCTAACTCTTACATAAAGGTTATCCCTTATCTCTGTTTATAATATTGGCAGATAGCCGGATTTCAATGGCGTCTTTCACTACACAGCCCCAATAACGGGATCTCAATACCTTCTTTCACTACACAGCCCCAACAACGGGATTTCAATATCGTCTTTCACTACACAGCCCCAATAATACAGTCTTTAACTACACAGTTCTAATAACGCGTCGCAGGAGCAACCACTTGTGTTTCATCATACAACATTTTTTTGTCCTTCAGTAGGATAATGTTCCGTAACTGCAGTTCTTTCTGTCTGAAATAAACGCTTGAGGCGATGGCGATCCACGCATCGGTCCTGGACCATACGAATCGCTTGCATTCCCGCAATGACCGGGAATTTTGCAGACACCGGGCTTCCTCAAATCAAAATCATCCTTCACCGAGCCAGATAGTGCTCTAGTCTTAGCTGGCGGACGGAAAGCACTTTTAATATCAAATATCTTTAAAATACTTTTTATTTTTGAAGATATGCTTCCCGCAAAAGGTAGGAACGCCATCGATTTGCTTTTATCTTCTGTTGGTTGCCGCGAAGGTCCAATCTGCAGAGCACAACGGATCTGATTGTCGGTATAACCATTCTACCTGAACACTGCTTTTAGATTATCCAGCTCTTGTGTCAAACTATCTGCATCCGAGATGGCATGAGCTCCTTTTACCAATGTACTTAGAACCCCTCTGCGTTGGTACGATGGATGACGACGCGTGAATATATCGGTCCCTTTGCGTGGGCTTACAATAAACACTGTGCCCTTATGTCCCATCATGCATCCTATAGACCAAGACATCTAAAACCTTTCAAACTTTCATCGTGAAATTACTATTGGGATTCAGACAATATAAATGATCTAGGAAACGATCCAGAGCATCCCTCCGACGTGTCCATACCATAAAAGTATCGTCGACGTGCCTCCAAAAACAAATTGGTTTTA
This sequence comes from Schistocerca cancellata, assembly GCF_023864275.1. NCBI lineage: Eukaryota > Metazoa > Arthropoda > Insecta > Orthoptera > Acrididae > Schistocerca > Schistocerca cancellata. The sequence continues at coordinate 124,529,571 of NC_064629.1, read as the reverse complement.
TGAACGCCATCATCAGTGCTGTGTCCTCAAAATCTTCCATAAACAAATTGGCGAGTATGAGGGATAATGCACTCCCCACAGCCATTCCGTTAGTTTGTTAAAGTATTTGTCATGAAATAAAAAATACGTCGACGCCAACACATGCCGACAAAGCTTAGTTCTTTCTCCATACAAGTTACCACCAATTAACTGCAAAGCCTGAGACAAAAAGCCACGCGGGATTATCCGAGCGGTCTAGGGCGCTGCAGTCATGGACTGTGCGGCTGGTTCCGGCGGAGGTTCGAGTCCTCCCTCGGGCATGGGTGTGTGTGTTTGACCTTAGGATAATTTAGGTTAAGTTGTGTGTAAGCTTAGGGACTGATGACCTTAGCAGTTAATTCCCATAAGATTTCACACACATTTGATCATCTGAGACAAAAAGATTTCAAACGCTGAATAAAAACCAGAGAATTGGAGATATGATAAAATTTTCCGACATGTCGACTGAGAATGGATGCTAAATGCTTGGGCAATTTGTAAGTAGGAGAATCCAAGCACAGAATTCGGAAACATTGTACCACCAAATACATCAGCACCAATGACAAGCTTACGTTTGATGAATCATTGGAAAGAGCAACATTCTTTCAGCATCAAACCTCACTATAATTCCTGAATGCTGCCCTGAATTAGTTATGAGTACCGGTCAAACTGAATGTGTCACATCTCTAGTAAAAGAATTTTGAGGTAAGAAAGATATGGAAACTGCTGTCGGCCACTGAAGTAAAGAAATAAATCGTCAGCTTCTGGTCAAAGTTTTGCAAACTTATGTCAGAAACCGGACAAGTGCGAGGAGTCCCCGCACTTTGTGGGTTCCGTAAAAACTTAATCATATACATAAATAATAATTATAATTTTGTGTGGCTCAATGGCGTGGTAAAAGTTTTTCTACTGGTCGCCATTTCGGTAACTTGCGTGCCCCTAACATACCTAGTTATCACACCCCGAAAGGGAAACTACAGTTTAACGTGGAATCGAAACAACGTGTTGTTTCTGGCGATTGCTCGCATTATTGAAAGAGAAAGGCTGCGTTAAAATGAAGACTGATAAATCTGTGGTTTCCCCGATCCCGGAGACTCTCTGTTAGCAGGAACGCGCTTTTTACGCTATGGGCCCCAAAGGTCGGTCTTGAGAAACTAATATACTATCAAAATTAAACACTACTTCCTGTATCCTCCAGAACTACTGTAACATTATCACGCTTGTTAAAGTAAGATTAAACCGTACCGAGTCCATGGAAGCCGGTATATTTTATTTCCTGCAATCTATGTACATTTTTATTCTCTCTTCTTGACTCTCTTACAGAAACTACATCATTGCTGAGCTTTTCGAAGAAATAGTACTATGTTAGTTGGGGACTGCATCGTACCGAGATCAGGATGACGACAGTATTGGGTGACGGACACTCCCCACTGCGACCACGAGTTACAAAAGTGTTTGAAACGATTCGAAGAGATCTTCAATTACACCTTTTTCGCGATTGTTAGCTGTGTAGGGACAATTTCAAAACGGAGGTACTTATGGAACAAATGATGAATTTATTTCATCATCATTTTATTTAAATTCATTGATTTACCGATGCTCAACTTTTTAGAGTTACTCCACGGTGATGTAAAAGTGGTGTCTAGTGTGCATGCCTATTTGTTCTTCTGGTTTTTAACCATATAAGTGTGAACCCCCAACACATTACCAAAACAAGAGCCGATGAGCAACTGTCACAGAAGATAAGCTGATGTGCACGTTGAGTATCTTTCCAACAGTCTCCTAGATGAAATGAAAGTACAATAAATGTTGTTCACTGAGTCAGATACGGCCACAAGTGCCGCAATATTTAACATAGCAGTCTATTTTAACAATACCTAGATAATTCACAAAGGAATGCTGTGATGGCCTAGAAGGGTCGTTACTGCAAAACAACGGAGTAATAAACTACGACCAAAATGCGCCAACTGTGCGGTACGGCATAGAAATTCCATCTCACGCCCACCTTGGGTAACCTCCTCTTCTTACTTTCGTTCATTTTTTTCTTAATCTGTCTGGAAACTGAACAGCTCAGTCAAGAGGCACTTTTTGTTATTTTACTTTAAGAATGTTAAAGTTTCTCAGAGTTAGGTGGAAAAATGTTGCATTGAATGGATGACAGGACACACCATTTTACTTTCTTTGTTGACTTTGTACGAAACACTATTCCTAACAATGCCTAGACCCAAGAATCCAACACTTACATTTATTCCAATTTCACGTTAAAGCTTGTCTTTCCTGTTCTGCCTTTGCACATTAATCATTGACGGTATGAAAGTCCACGGTAGCCTTTATAAAGATTAAAATAATAAAAATAAATGTGGTGTAACTAGGGCCTCCCGTCAGGTAGACCGCTCACCGGGTGCAAGTCTTTCGATTTGACGCCACTTCGGTGACTTGCACGTCGATGGGGATGAAATAATGATGATGAGGACGAGACAACACCCAGTCCCTGAGCGGAGAAAATCTACGACCCAGCCGGGAATTGAACCCGGGCCCTTAAGACTGACGTTCTGTCGCGCTACCCACTTTTTTTTTTCTAGAGCCCTTGCTTCTGTGACCGTCATATCACAAAATCAATTTAATAGAATTAAAGACATAAACAAAGTACCAACATGCATGATACAGAACTGTCGGATAATAGGAGCTCTTGGTTCAAGGTCGCAGCCTGTCAAATGGCAAACTCAAGTAAATGGTCTATAGATAATGTTGTGACTACACGCCCACTGCTAATTTTAAAGAATTTTGTAGCTGACTACCTGATACGCATTGAGTTTTTGAGGGATAAGGACGCAACGGTAGGCTTCTGCCAAGATAAGTGCTGCTTCTAAGTGAGAGTGAACATGTTGGAGTCGACTTAATATGAGTTCCAGTTAAACCTGGTAAACGTTATCAAGGAATAGAAGTACGATTTTTAAAGACTAAGAGTGCACCTGTAGAAGATAAATCGGGTTACTGTTCTAGTAATTATACCGATAACACTAATATGCTTGATGATGTACCTAAATCACCACATCTTGATGAGCAACAATAACGACAACAGCTGATAGAATTACTAATGGCACATTTATACATATTCGATGAAAAACCTGGAGTAACAAACGCTTATGTCTACGATATGGAGTGGCCCCACATGATAATTTTTGTAGGAAATCGTACCGCATCCCGTGGGCGAAACGTGAGGCTGTATGTCGCGAGATTAGCAGAATGTTATCATGGAATGTTATCTGACCCCGTCGAAGTCAGTTTTAGGGAATTTAGCCGATTGATAAAAACATGTGCAATTACATAACACACGCGCTGGGTAGAGTTTATACAATCTTTTGAGCAAATAGTAAATAAACTGCCAATTAACACCACACCGAACACGCCTGCCGAATTGCTGAGCAACAACAAAGAAGCAAACGATTAGATAAACCCACTGCCACGTCTGTCGAAAGATGAAGTCGCTCTACAAGGAAAGGTAAGAGACACACTAATCGCCCTGGCAGGACACGCCGGAATTCGAAAGAAAACACACGATAAAGCGTTAGGACGAGTTCAGACATACATTCTCGGACAAATAATTTTGCTAAGGTGACATCCGAAATATTCTGCAGTGCATAAACGCAATAGCAAATGGCAATTGCTGCGCTGACCTGTCCGTGTAATATCGTTAGTGTACCTAACGCTGGCAGTTATTTTTTGGCTTTTGAAATATCAGAGAAAATTAAGCGTTTACATTCCCGCCAGGATCTGAACAGATATTTGCGTAATTAGCCACCAAGTTTTCAAGGCAAGGAACATCGTAAAAATATCTATTTAATACGAATAACTTTACGTTTTTCTACATATAACTATACATTCTGTGAAAAGTCATTATTGGCGGTATACTGAAGAAGTAGAATTGTTTGTATGAAAGAGTAAAGAACAGTTTAGAATGAGATTTTCACTCTGCACCCACTCAGCTACCGCGGGCGGACATTAACATAATATGTCTTGCCAACAGACAATACTGGTTTGCCCACTGAGTTAGAGTGTAAGTACGCCCCCCCCCCTCGCCCCCTCCACCCCGCGAATAAATCAGATTACTCGTTATTGCCGCCGACCGCGGTGGTCTAGCGGTTCTAGGCGCTCAGTCCGGAACCGCGCGACTGCTACGGTCGCAGGTTCGAATCCTGCCTCGGGCATGGATGTGTGTGATGTCCTTAGGTTAGTTAGGTTTAATTAGTTCTAAGTTCTAGGGGAGTGATAACCACAGATGTTAAGTCCCATAGTGCTCAGAGCCATTTGAACCATTTTGAACTCGTTATTGCCCTACCGATCGCTGGGAGACTTCCGAACTCGTATATCATCAAATCAGAGAAATGTGTGATTAATGTTGGTACGACTAACTGCATGCAACCGTTCCGCGCGAAACCCAATGCACTTGGGCATTGTTGAACTACCTAAAGTAAGGCAGTGCCCCTGCTAGAACAAGCGTACACAGCTCCGAAAGTACCAGAGGACCAGCAATGAATAAGAGATGCTTTTTACTATGTCATATCAATAACGGCCGCCCCCTATAGCTGAGTGGTCAGCGCGACAGAATGTCAATCCTAAGGACCCGAGTTCGATTCCCGGCTGGGTCGGAGATTTTCTCCGCTCAGGGACTGGGTGTTGTGTTGTCCTAATCATCATCATCATTTCATCCCCATCGACGCGCAAGTCGCCGAAGTGGTGTGATATCGACAGACTTGCACCCGGCAAACGGTCTACCCGGCGGGAGGCCCTAGTCACAAGACATTTATTTATACCACTAATGTTAGTAGTACCCCGTACAAGTTATCAGAACTTCCCCACAGTCCAGGAGATGCATGAAGCACACGACGTCGTGTTTGAAGTAATTACTGCACAGCAAGCGAAAGAAACATTGATCGTCAGATCCAGATGAACTTCCTACTGTTTGTGAAGCAGATGCCAGCCACGCTCTGACAAGCGAAATGATGTTAAATAGTCACAACTCTTAAACCATTGGTTTGAGCCTTACACTTCCCTGAGTCTACGCAAAATGACTGCTGATCTGACCATTGGGCTGAAAACGGCGGGTCGTTAACAGTTTATACTTGACTTTCAAACTGGTTACTTACAAGGCCTACGAAATCACAGAAAAGTTTACGTTCAGGATAAGATTTCAAAATGACAAGGTACAAATGGCCACGGAAAATCAAACGTTTCAGTTTCCGCGGCAACAAGATGCTTATTTTTTTCCTTAAGAGGCTCGTCAAGTCTGTTTCTTCGACAAACAACTCCCCCAGTTACCTATCAGCTCTGCAAACTAACACAAGACTGGCATCTAATAATAACATCCGTCTGCGGTACCTCACGTAGCACTCGCCTTAGAAAATCAGAATCGCCAACACAACTTCGCTTCGACCGAAATAAATGTAACTTTTATTTCACCATAACTTTCGCAACATGAAACGTAACTTTGATAACCTTTATAAGGCACAATTGCCTCTGAATAAATGAAACTGCCAAGATTTATCCCCTGGTTCTATACCGTATTTTAGCCTCCGAAAGGTTTCAGCATCTGCTGCTTGATTTTCAGAGTTCAGACCAATGCCAGAAAATTCTTCAACACTTAGGCTTTTTATTAAATCAGAAATGTGATATAAATTGATTGGCTTTTGCCTTAATTACAGGTGTTGCCATTGGTATCCTTCTGCAGCTAATATTGGCACTGTTCTATATAGTTCTGCCTCCTAATAGTTGATCTAGTATCGAATATTACCACTTAATGTAGGATTTGCCCTGACATCATTGGCAAACCTTTTGACTCTCCAAAAGCTTTTGTAACAGAGTTCAGTGTGTGCTTCCCAAAACCCAGCTGTGTTCAGATTAGAGAAAGTCCAACTTGCTCTTTGTCATGGCCAAACGCGGAGAGCATTCTAGCATGCGCATGAATTGCGCAGAAGATCCACCAATATGGCAACAGATGTCGTATTCCTCTGATATGAAAAATCACTTCCCACATATGGGAACCAAGCGAGGACGTAAAACCACCGCTCGAGTTAAACAGCCGATCGGATAATTTACTACGATAAAAGCTTGTTCCTCCAGGCAGGGAAAGGAAAGCATCAGTCAAACTAACATTCCGTGTCTCTATCGCCGAACATATTGTCACCTGCACAGCCTTCTCATCAGCTAGGATTCATGGTACTCATTATAGCGATAGTTTAAGCACTTTAAGATGGCAATGATAATGCTGCTCTTTTTTGCATTCATGGTGAACGACAGCTAGGTCGTTAGAGCCCGCACATGATCTCTAATTCATGAAGCATGCAATGTACAACTCTTCCTATAGAAATAGTCTGCTTGACATCCATTCCCTCTTCCACCCATAGTTGGCGATCATTCAGTCCTTTGCTCCACCAGTACAACCATGTTCTCGGTCCTACAACTATGGACGCAGAGCTCTGACTGCATGTCACAGGATACTAGGCTTTCTTTGAACTGCTACATCCATGAGTGCAGATATTCACACTTGTAGCGCAAAATCACATGTCTCATTAAAGTGAAGAAGAATTTAGATGGCTGATATACCACGAAAATAGAGAAGTCAGGTATTACACACTGTTCTTATTCAGCTTTGTAGATGCAGAGGCAGCTAAGATGACAGTCTTCTCTGGTCTGTTCTGCAGTTTCCTCTCTTATGGATAATGTCCCCACAAAGTCTAAGCTCTAAAACATCCTGCTGTCTGCATCAAATATTACAAAAGTTATGATAGGTTAAAAATATATAAAGGCTCGTTTATCGCAGTATGTACTACCATAGACATTAAGATTTGAGACTGACACCTCGAGTGTAAGCAGCCACAAGAATGAGGATGTCTCTCTAGATGCCACGTAACATGGCATATACTTTTTTTGTTTTATTTTATTATTGGCTTTTGGCGTGAATAACAGCCATGGTGTACACATTTCTTTCTTCCTTTTTTTACTGGCTTTCAGCCTGAAGGCCTTACAGCCATGGTGTACACTTAAATAGATCAACATGGTCGCTCACAAGTCACCTTCGGCAGCTATGCACATCTGCCAACGCCTGCACAACTGCTGAAAGCATCCATGAAATATGTTGGCAGGAAGGATCTGTAAGTAGTAGGATAAAGTTCGTTCTGGGACAATTTGTTTGCACAGGTTGCATATATTCTGGGGCAAATTTGTTTGATTTATGACCTTAACTTATTGTTATGCTAATTGATTTATGACCCTCTGGGGATAATCTGTCATTATAAGAAACCCCTCACCCCTCCCCCTCTGCCTTGTCCTCCCCCACCCGTCTGGCAAATCCCCAACCCTGCTCCCTTCCCCTTGCCAATACAAGCACACTTTTGATATCAAATTAATTGACTAATTAATTAAACTGACCAATTGATTATCCCTCCCCTTCCTGGGAAATCCCCCAGCCCATTCCTCCCCTCCCACACTTCCCCCCCTCCCCAAAGGAAAAGTGCTCAGTCTGTGCAGAGCTGTTGGTGTGGAAGGTGCAATTATTACCCTGTCCAGCAACTACATGTCACCCTACTCTCTTGGAAATCCCCACTGCCACCTGCCCACTATACACTCTCTCTCCGCCGGCCGGAGTGGCCATGCGGTTCTGGGCGCTACAGTCTGGAACCGAGCGACCACTACGGTCGCAGGTTCGAATCCTGCCTCGGGCATGGATGTGTGTGATGTCCTTAGGTTAGTTAGGTTTAATTAGTTCTAAGTTCTAGGCGACTAATGACCTCAGAAGTTGAGTCGCATAGTGCTCAGAGCCATTTGAACCATTTGAACCCTCTCTCTCCACCTCCCTATCCCCACCAATAGGAGTGCACTCACTTTTGGAATTTTGTGCACCCCTCCCCTCTCCTTAACCTATTGTTCAGTTATATGCCACTTTTCCCCTCCTGGTATTCTGTCACTGAACGCCAGCTGCCTCAGGTCAGGCCTGAGTTATATGAATAGTCTCCTCCCACTCTCTCAATTTGATTTGCTAATTAATTAAATCGATAACCTTTTGTGTGGGACAGTTTTCCTTGGTTTATACAGCCCTCTTTTGGAAATATTGATTGATTGGCTACTTGGCAGGAAATCGATTGCAGTGAATGGAAAATTGTTTAAATTGTTTCTGGTAGACAAAGCAATGTGCAGAATATTGTTTATTTAAACAACTTATGAGGTACAAGGCAGTGTATGGAATATAGTTTATTTAAAGAATTTGTCAGGAAATTGACTACAGTGTATGGAAAACTGTTTATTTAAGCAATTTGTGGGTGGCAAGGCAGTATGGAATATTTAAACAGTTGCAGCACTTTTTTATCCTGATCACGCAAGGACTATCGTCGTGGAACAGTCACCACACGTAATTACACGTCACAGATCGCACTAAACATATCTGGTGAAAAAAAACTCCCGATCAGGATCTGACCGCTGGACCAATCGCATCACACCATGCATGCCACCAGTCAGGGGCTGCCGCAGGTGCTGGACTGTGCTAATCCTCTGCAAAAGCATCAGGTCGGGCTATCCCTTTAAAATTTGATACCAGACTCACTTCCTGTCTCTCTCTCTCTCTCTGACTCTGTCTCAAGTGGTTGGACTCTGTTTCAAGTGGTTGCTTCCTGTTTGTGTGAACCAACGTATGCCGACACACACAGACCAACGTGCCCTCCCCACCCCTCATACCTTCAGTCCCTATTCCCTGCCCCCCTCGTCACTAATGTGGACGCAACAGGGCCAAGCTGCATAATCGTGGTGACATCGCAGAAAGACCATGCAACGATGGACCAGACTGCTGAGTATTTCCACATCACTGAGACACGGAGGTGTTGATCTGTACGTGTCTGGAAGCAATGTAATGGCACAACAACTGCCCTGTTTAACACTGTAAATATCCTCGTTCCGATGTCAACACAACCTCACAACTATATATACAGAATGGATGATGTAGGAGACAGTTGCCAGTGCTATGTCAGCATCAGTGTCGGACGACTCAGGCGCAAAAACAAACACAACCAACAAGAAACGAGAAACGAGCGCCGACACGAAGGCAACCTACACCACCGAATACTTAACGTTCACATAAGCAAAGTGGTCCATATGTCTTGTAGTATTTGTTTATGAACATACTTTCATATAATTTTTTGACCAGTACTATTTCCTATTAGAATAAAAGATTTTTTTAAACACCCTGTACATGGTTCCCAAATTTCTATTTCCTGACCAGAAAGAATCTGTTGGCAATGACGAATGATCTTGTTGCAGTAGCACATGCGCACATGCGCACAGATCTTTGTATCATAGTCCTCGAACTCCATAATTACGGCGGAATTGCTCTTGTCAGCTGGAAGTACCACAATGCTTTCATCATTAAGTAGTGCTCGAAGGCCGTTGCGCTCAGCGCTCAGCCCTGGTCATGTTGGATGCTAGTAACTTCACCTTTGTCTGTGCGCTACTGAACGAAGATACTTATCGGAAGCTCCCACGCGACCCGACATCAAGAATAGTAAGAAAAACATCAGAACTTCTTAAGCGATCTTCAGTGGAAGACAGTGTGGTTAAGAATCTTCTCCCATAGGCGCCTAGCCCACCTACTGCTTATGGTTGACGGAAGATACACAAGGACGGGATGCCATTTCGCCTTATTGTGTCCACAATAGATTCTCCAACATACAAGCTGGCGAAGTACTTGGCCAAGCTCCTCGCTCCACGCGTGGGACACTGCGAGCATCATATAAAAAACTCAGCAGATTTTATCAGCAGAATCAACCGTCTACGCCTTAGTGAGGACGATATTATGGTCAGTTTTGATGTAGTGGCGCTGTTTACGAATGTGACTATCAAAGAGGCTTTGGACCTAATTTCCCAGTACTTTGTAAGTGACGTGGTCGAGCTATTTAGGCACACTCTTACGTCATCCTACTTCGTGTACAACGGCCAGTATTACGATCAGACAGACGGCGTAGCAATGGGTAGCCCGTTGGCTCCAGCTGTTGCAAACCCCTTCAGGGAGAATTTTGAGGATATTGACATAGATACTGCGCCATTGAAGCCGAAGTGTTTCTTTCGATAAGTTGACGACACGTTCGTCATTTGGCCACACGGAGGCGAGAAATTAGACGAGTTTTTGGAACACCTCAATGGCATCAACAGTAATATCCAGTTCACCATGGAGGTGGAAAAAGATAATGCATTGCACTTCCTCGACGTCCTTGTTCACCGTAAACGAAATGGGTGCCTTGGCCACAGCGTCTACAGAAAACCCACTCACACAGACCTGTACCTGCACGCCACCAGCCATCATCATCCATCACAGAAGCGCACAGTATTACAAACATTGGTGCATCGTGCAAGAGTAATATCAGACGACGACAACCTGCCCCACGAACTGAGCCACCTACGCAAGGTTTTCAAGAATAACGGCTACAACGCCCATCAAGTGAAAGAAGTGATTTCTGGGAAATATCAGAATAAGACCACCGACGAAGCGCAGGAAAAGAAACTTGCTTTGCTGCCATTCTGTGGCTCTGTGTCGGGCATGATATGCCGCCTGTTGAAAAGACACAAGATCAAATCCATCTTCAGGCCTCCAACGAAAATCCGTCAATTACTGAGACCAGTTAAAGACGCAGTAGGTCTCAGAACACCTGGAGTCTACGAAATACCTTGCGAGTGTGGCCAGAAGTACATCGGACAAACAGTGCGCACTGTGGAACAACGCAGGAAAGAACACGAGAGGTATTATCGCCTACGCTATCCAGAGAAATCTGCGTTAGCTGAGCATGCGTTAGAAAATGCTCACCACATAAAATTTGACGATACCTCTGTCGTGGCTCGCACTAACGGCTTCTGGGACAGTTTAATAAAGGAAGCTATTGAAATAAAAATTACCGCTAACACCCTGAATAGAGACGGTGGCTTGCACCTCAGCGCTGCGTGGCATCCAGCGATCGCGCGGTTGAAGAGGGCACATCGAACGCCGGCTCAAAACGTGCCCATATATGGCAATGTCACGGGCAACAGTGACGTCACAGCCGGCAGCTAGCATATATAAGGGCGCACCAACAGCCCACTGGCAGACATAACACTTGACAATGGCCAAGGAGTGCTTGGCCGAAAGCTCGTGTAGTTTTAAGCAATTGACGCGATTGGAAACCCGAGAACATTTTATTCAATGTTATCGCCGCGAGACTCTGCATTCATACGCTTTAAACAATATTCCGCTTAAAATGGTACTGTTTCCACCTCATTTCTTTAATTTTTTTGTCTCTAGCCTGTGGAATGCTGATTATAGCCATGAACTGGAAATTTGTAACCTCTAAAACAAATAATATCACAGTGGTAATATTTTATTTTGATTATTAATAACGATGTTCACAGATGGAGTAAAAAGGAGGACAGGTTACACCGATTTCGTTAGATTAAACGGAAATGCAATATGAAGTTTCTAAATTTTTTTCTTTCCGTTTGACTTGCAAATGAAGTTTCATTCGAAGTGGAAATGTACATTACATATAATCCTGTTTATATGTGCAGGTGCTTACAAAGCACTAAGCGTCACCTCGAAGAATAAGCATTAAAATTAACGGCTGGGAAGTTTTTATGGTTCTAGGACCATCATTCAGTATGTTGATAATGAAAAGAGAATGGAGTGGAGAAAGGGACAGAAGCTACCTGCAAACGTTGAAGTTGAGTAAGTCGGTGGTGTGTAAATTATGCAAGTACGGATACGATACCAAGGCGAGTGGGATTCCAGAATCTATCTACAAAGGAGCCGAAGCAAAGTGCCCGTAATAAATATTCTAATGGCAAATATGGGTAACGGAACTACTGTGCTGCAATTCCTGTGACATTACGAGCGGCTCACTTCCGTACCCGAGGTCGCTAACGCACGCCCGTGCGGTGACGATCGACTCGGAAGTAATATGGTTCGAATCTTGGTGGTGGATGAATTTGTCACCGCCAACATTTGGCTGATAAGGTGAGGGGAGGTTGTGGCGTGTGAAGTTCCTCATCACCAGTCAATCTCCTGAATTAAATTCCAACACTGTTCGCAGTGTGTCCGGAAGAGAGGGCATGTGACAACGTTGGTGGTACGTGCACTGGATAGGGACGTTAAGCCCGGCGGCCCCTTGGTGCTTTTCGAGAGGAGTAGGCTAAGTGTCGGCACTGAGTTTCATCCTCTTCCTTCTCTCATCATCATCATTATCGTCATCATCATCATCATCATCATCATCATCGAGCGCAATCATAACACTATGCTATCCACACATCCGGTATACTCACCTACACTCAGCAGATACATACACGACGCAACTCTCACACAAACGCAAGGAAAGGGGCCATGTACACGGAGGAAGAACGCCCTTTCCAACAGTGGGCTGAACCCACCTCGTGGAATACTGCAGTATTACGACATTTACATTGATTATGAGCAATGTGAATATAATAAAACCATATGAGGAGACTAAAGTGCCTAGAGAGATTGCGCATCAATAGAAATTATTGTAGCTGGAAGAAAGTAGCGTAAAGCAAACTTGAAAAAAATTTTTTACTGAATGTTTACAAAAGAACACAATTTCCCGGCACTGGAACAGCATTACAATTTTTTTACTTCGTAAGAATAGAGACGTAAAAACCTATAGACTATCAGCGGCATCACCGTGAAGTTCAAAATATTCAATAAATTATAACCAGTCGCATACACAAAAAATTGGATTTTCATTAGGCGCAGTAACAAGACATCGCACTAAACAATTCGAAAATTACAAGCGAAATTACAGTGATTCGTAGAAAGCTTTTGACAAATTTCAAACAACAATATCTTTTCTGACAGCACTTGAAACCACCATCATCATCAATCATTTGACATCTACTTTTGAATACAGTCATCCTTAGACTTTCCCAAGCAGTTACTTTTCCCGAGCGGTTCTAGGGGCTTCAGTCTGGAACCGCGAATCCGTTACGGTCGCAGGTTGGAATCCTGCCTCGGGCATGGATGTGTGTGATGCCCTTAGGTTAGTTAGGTTTAAGTAGTTCTAAGTTCTAGGGGTCTGATGACCTCAGATGTTAAGTCCCATAGTGCTCAGAGCCATTTTTACATTAATTCGACTGGTTACACGGCATGGCCAACTCCATTTTATTTTGATGGTTGTCATAATTAAGTTTGCCATTCCAGTCTGTTCCTTCGGCCATTTGTTTGCTTTCCTGTCTCTCCTAAGATTCCCCGAAATATACTTCTTCATTTCCTGCTGAGCAGTCCTAAGTTTTTGAACTTTTTATCACTTAAATCACTGCCACAATTAAGAGCTGTTATAACACAGTGATTGTATTTCAATGTTTCAGACGCAGTGAAAGCTCGATCTTGAAACCTTAAAAGTGCGCAAGGTTATTTTTTATTCTTTTGTTTATCTCCCTTATTGTCCATTCAGTTGTTGTCTCAACCACCATAAATACAAAAAGATATCAATTGATTCTATCTACGGCTCCATTTTTTCGTACTACTGACTAATTTTTTTCGTACTACATTCTTTTTTGGATTTTAATTAATTTTCTGGTCTACTTACAAACTATCGATTAAGTTCTTCCATTCGCTGTTGATGTTTATGTGACCTGAGGCAAACAGTATGATGCGTTACACTGATTGCAGTTTGGTCCCTTTAATTTTTAAACCAACCAACCAACATTACACTGATTAGCCAGAACATTATGACCACGTCCTGCAGTGCGGAGTGGCCGCGCGGTTTGAGGCGCTGTGTCACGGATTGCGCAGCCCCTTCCGCCGGAGATTCGAGTCCTCCCTCGGGCATGGGTGTGTGTGTTGTTCTTAGCATAAGTTAGTTTAAATAGTGTGTAAGTCTAAGAACCGATGACCTCAGCCGTTTGGTCCCGTAGGACTTCACACATTTGAACCACCTCCCTAATAGGCGGTATGTCCACTTTTGTCGCGGATAACAGCAGCGACGCGTCGTGGCATGGAAGCAGTGGGGCCTTGGCAGGTCGCTGGAAGGAGTTGGCACCATATCTGCACACAAAAGTCACCTAATTCCCGTAAATTCCGGGGAGGGAGGCAATGGGCTCTGACGCCACATTCAGTCACATCCTAGATGTGTTCGATCGGTTTCAGATCTGGCGAGTTCTCGGCCAGAACATCGATTGGAACTCGCCACGTGTTCCTCGAAGCACTTTATCACACTCCTGGTCTTCTGACATGGCGTATTATCTTGCTGAAAAATGCCACTGCTATCGGGAAACGTGATCGTCATGAAAGGGTGTAAGTGGTCTGCAACCAGTGTACTATACTTCTTGGCAGTCATAGTGCCTTGCACGAGCTCCACATGACCCATGGATGCCCAAGTGAATGTTCCCCAGAGCATAATGGAACCGCCGCCAGCATGTCTCCGTCCTGCAGTCCAGGTGTTCCCCTGGGAGACGACGGCTTCGCAGCCTCCCACCAGCATGATGAAGATGGTATCGCGATCAGACCAAGCAACGCTCTAGCACTGCGCCAAAGTCCAGTGCCGACGGTCGTGTGTCCATTTCAGTCGTAATTGCTGATGTCGTAGTCTTAACATTGGCACATGCGGGTCCCCCCGGCTGCGGGGACCCATCGTTAGAAGTGTTCGGTGCGCTGTGTGTTTAGACACATTTGTTAGGTCACGTTAGGTTAGGTTAGAGTTCGCCGCCTGTCCTGTTTCACCAGTCTTCCCAGCCTCCGGCGTCCGACATCAGTAATGAGCCGCGGCCACCCAACGCCACGACGTCTGGACGTGGTTTCATCACGTGTTGAAGACACTCACCAGAGTACTCCTCGAACACCCGCAAGGAGCGCAGTTTCCGAAATGCTCGTGCTGAGCCTCTGGGCTATCACAGTCTCCCCTCGGCGAGACTCAGATAGATCACGCGCGTTCCCCATTCTAGAATCGGACATCACGCTCACTGATACTACACGCACCGTGCGTGTGTCTGACTGGCAGACATTCCTCGCCAGGTGAGGCTGCTATCCCCTTGACGGGTTTATATCGATAGTAGGTTTGTGGTCATAATTTTCTGGCTGATCAGTGTATATTTCATTAATCAGAATGTGTCTTTTTCCCAGTTTAGAGGTTCAAAGACTTCTTCTAAGAGTGTCGAGAATATTTTTGTTGATGAACCCTCTTTCAGTTCTGAATTTAACATTACAAGATGATGTCTGCTGACGTATATGCACTGAAGAGGCAAGCAAACTGGTACACCTGCCTAATATCGTGTAGGTTCCCCGCGAGCAAGCAGAAGAGCCACAAAACGATGTGGCATGGACTCGACTAATGTCGGAGGTAATGCTGGAGGGAACTGATATCATGAATCTTGCAAGGCTGTTCATAAATCCGTAAAAGTACGTTGACGTGGATATCTCTTCTGAACAGCACGTTGCAAGACATCCCATATATGCTCAATAATGTTCGACAGAACGCTTACATACGTGTCACCTGTCAGAATCGTATCTAGACGTATAAGGTGTTTCATATCAGTCCAACTGCACACGCCCCACACTATTACAGAGAATCCACCAGCTTGAACAGTCCCCTGCTGACATGCAGGGTCCATGGATTCATGAGGTTGTCTCCATACCGTACACGTCTATCCGCTCGATACAATTTGTGAGTCTCGTCCGACCAGACATGTTTCCAGTCATCAACAGTCCAATGTCGCTTTTGACGGGCTCAGACGAGGAGTAAAGCTTCGTGTCGTACAGTAACGAAGGGCACACGAGTCGGACTTCGGCTCCGAAAGCCCGTATCGATGATGTTTCGTTGAATGTTTCGCACGCTGACACTTGTTGATGGCCCAGCATTGAAATCTGCAGCGTTTTGCGGAAGGGCTGCATTTCTGTGACGTCGAACGATTCTCTTCAATCGTTGTTGGTCCCGTTCTTGCAGGGTCTTTTCCCGACCGTGGCGATGTCGAAGATTTGATGTTTTGCCGGATTACTGATATTCACGGTACACTCGTGAAATGGTAGTACGGGAAAATCGCGACTTCATCGCTATCTCGGAGATTCTGTGTCCCCTCGGTCGTGCGTTAACTATAACACCATGTTCAAACTCATTTCAATCTTGATAACCTGCCATTGTAGCAGCAGTAACCGATGTAACAGTTGCGCCAGACACTTGTTGTCTTATATAGGCGTTACTGATTGCAGCGTCGTATTCTGCCTGTTCATACATCTCTGTATTTCAATGCGCATGCCTATACCAGTTTCTTTGGCGCTTCAATGTATATTTCAGCACACAATTAAAGACTGAACCAGAGCTTTGTTGCTTCTTGTACATGTTTTGTAGAAACTGAATCCAAAGCTTTATCAGAATCTATGAAATCTACACTGATTGCTCTGTTATAAAATTTCGTTAACGACTCGCAAATGAGCCATTGTGCTACATCTACTTTTAAAGCCTGATTGTTGCTTTCTTGAGTAAAAGGCATTGTCTTTGCACGCGGTTTGTGGTAATTTTAGTGAAGATCTGATAATTGCCTTCTTTTTCAGACATTCTGTAAACAGTATTGCAAGTTACTTAGTATTACACTACTGGCCATTAAAAATGCTACACCACGAAGATGACGTGCTACAGACGCGAAATTTAACCGACAGGAAGAAGATGCTGTGATATGCAAATGATTAGCTTTTCAGAGCATTCACACAAGGTTGGCGCCGGTGGCGACACTTACATCGTGCTGACATGAGGAAAGTTTCCAACCGATTTGTCATACACAAACAGCAGTTGACCGGCGTTGCCTGGTGAAACGTTGTTGTGATGTGTCGTGTAAGCAGGAGAAATGCCTACCATCACGTTTACGACTTTGATAAAGGTCGGATTGTAGCCTATTGCGATTGCGGTTTATCGTATCGCGACATTGCTGCTCGCGTTGGTCGAGATTCAATGACTGTTAGCAGAATATAGAATCGGTGGGTTCAGGAGGGTAATACGGAACGCCGTGTGGATTCCAACGGCCTCGTATCACTATCAGTCGAGATTACAGGCATCTTATGTGCATGGCTGTATCGGATCGTGCAGCCAC
Source organism: Schistocerca cancellata (assembly GCF_023864275.1). Taxonomy (NCBI): domain Eukaryota; kingdom Metazoa; phylum Arthropoda; class Insecta; order Orthoptera; family Acrididae; genus Schistocerca; species Schistocerca cancellata. Next base: position 124,512,456 of record NC_064629.1, on the reverse strand, counting down.
GTCTCGATCCCTGAGTCAACAGATGGGGACGTTTTTCAAGACAACAACCATCTGCACGAACAGTTCGACGACGATTGCAGCAGTATGGACTATCAGCTAGGAGAACACGGCTGCGGTTACCCTTGACGCTGCATCACAGACAGGAGCGTATGCGATTGTGTACTCAACGACGAACCTGGGTGCACGAATGGCAAAACGTCATTTTTTCGGATGAATTCAGGTTCTGTTTACAGCATCATGATGGTGGCATCCGTGTTTGGCGACATCGCGGTGAACGCACATTGGAAGCGTGTATTCTTCATCGCCATACTGGCGTATCACCCGACGTGATGGTATGGGGTGCCATTGGTTACACGTCGCGGTCACCTTTTGTTCGCATTGACGACACGTTGAACAGTGGACGATACATTTCAGATGTGTTACGACCCGTGGCTCTACTCTTCATTCGATACCTGCGAAACCTTGTATTTCAGCAGGATAATGCACGACCGCAAGTTGCAGGTCCTGTAAGGGCCTTTCTGGATAAAGAAAATGTTCGACTGCTGCCCTGGCCAGCACATTATCCAGATCTCTCAACAACTGTAAACGTCTGGTCAATGGTGGCCGAGCAACTGGCTCGTCACAATACGCCAGTCACTACTCTTGATGAACTGTGGTATCGTGTTGAAGCTGCATGGGCAGCTGTACCTGTACACTCCATCCAAGCTCTGTTTGACTCAATGCCCAGGCGTATCAAGGCCGTTGTTACAGCCAGAGGTGGTTGCTTAGGGCACTGACTTCTCAGGATCTATGCATCAAAATTGCGTGAAAATGTAATCACATGTCAGTTCTAGTAAAATATTTTTGTCCAATGAGTACCCGTTTATCATCTAAATTTCTTCTTGGTGTAGTAATTTTAATGGCCAGTAGTGTACTTTATCTCTAGTTTTAACCATTTGCGTCTAAACATCACCATCTCAATGCACCTTTCTTCTTTTTATTATCTGAGACAGTTTACACACCTCATTTGTCATTTCTTCCAGGATATTAGTATTTTCTCTAATACCTATCTATGCTTACAGTTTATCTCTTGAGTTACACAACCACGTAAAGAAGTATTGAAATGTTTCTACAATTTTCTCGCACTTACTGCCTTTTTACTGTACTGTCTGCATCTTAACCGACTACGTGCGATTTTTATACATCGCTGTTTTGTTTTCGTCATACTATTGCTGTTTTTGGTTGTTTCTCTTATCAAATTTGCGTTGTATCTTCCCGCACTCTTTGGAAGGCTTCTTTTTTTTGAATAGTTTTGTTTAATTCAGTATATTACTTCATGTTCGTATTCCAGTTTGCATGAAACGTTCGCCTTTTCATTAATAAATGCAGAGTTCCATTTTGATTTTCGTTTCTTTTGCTCTTTTTGTATCCGCTACATAGTTTGATATTCGCATATGCACCTTTGTTCGATATTGTCCCGTTCGTCTACGTCTGCATACTTTTAATTATTTAAGATTCTAAAGTTGCAGCTTCCTTGTTCTTAAATAAATTCCCATAACCTATATTTATGACTTCCTACCCCATGAAGCTGTTTCATTCTACATTTTTGTGTATTTTGACTCAGTATCTTACGACTCTACAATCACTTTAAGTTCTGAAGCTATAATTTCTTTACTGTGACAAAATTTCTTTATTTTTTGATAAAATATACACAGTTTCTTTTCTAGTCCCACTTGGTACTTGGCATCGTTTTTCTTCTGGAAGAATGCGTCAAGCCCAATTCTTTCGGCAAATTCTACAGCTGTATATCTCTTATTTGTGACATCATATCGGAAGTTTCCGGCTGAATAAGTGTTCTTTAATTTCTTTATTATTATCTCATTGAAATCCTACAGCGTCATTTTGGACTGAATTTTGTATTGTCTATAATTCACAGTAGAACCCTTCTTACTCCTTATAAGACTGCAAACACGTTGCTGCATAGACTTCATGGTTTCCATGGAATATATATTTTTTTTATTTTACAAAATGTCTTGCTATTCTGTATGAGACTCGTTCAATACTATTTTCACTTTCTTCGTCTATAATAAGTCCTACACTTGAAGTTTCTCTTTTGCCTTTTCCTCTGCTGTAAAACGTATGACTTGATTTTAATTTAATTTGGTCTTCTTTCTTTCGCCACACATCTGATAACTTTGCTATATCCCATTTCATCTCGTTTAAATCCTCTTCTGATTCCACTGATTTCCCTTCCGATCCTAGAGTTCTACAATTTATTGTTCCTACGTAAAATGCAGTAGAAGCAGTTGAGTTTCTGATGTTCATGATACCTATTTAGCCAAATGTCATGTAGTGAATTGTGGGTCGAGAAGTAGCTGGGTGAGACCTGTGGTCTGAAACCATTGCCTGAGCTCCATCAGTCCACTACTATGAAGATTCTTTATGTAGGCTGAAACACTGGTGTCTCACGAATTCGTATGTGTCAGTAAGCCCTCAGATAACGCTGCCCATGATACACTAACCTACCAGAATTTGGTGAGATAGCTGAACAGTGTAAGGCCTCAAATCAATATCCGCTCAGACCTGAGTGCTTTTACATCTCAGAGCCTGCGATCGAGACGACCGCTTCGCATTTTTGTCAGCATCATAATTTGGCAATCAGTTAGTCTTTTTTTTCGCGTGTAGACTCTGAATCACCAAGCTATCTATAATAGGGGTTGGCGAGCAGCCCATCCACGTTTAAGTTTCCCCCACAGTGAGCTATGATTGCTTTATCTATACTTATTACAAAATTGAAGCCCCCGAGGCGTTTTCCTATCTGTGTGTGAAAACTAGTCGACAGAACAATTTTAGGGATTCTGATGCGGTTTTCACTAATAGATAAACTGATTCACCAGAAAGATTTTGTTAGTAATTTATTGCCACTACGCGAGACAAGTTCTCCGACGTTAGATATTTACAAGGGAAACTCCCCACCGCACCCGCCTCAGATTTAGTGGTAAAATGCCCCAGTGGATAGCGCGTCAAAAACTGAACACACATCAAGTACGAAAACTGGAAAGAAGCATACTGAAATGTGACAAAAAGGAGCAAAATATAAGCAGTGATCGGTCGAAGCTCAAAATGTGCAACATAGAGCGGAGCGTAACAATAAAGGCGTCGCGGCTGTGTGGTCACGGTGTTGGACTACAAAGCGGTGTTCAAATATCCCTACTGTCCTCTTTCTTTTTTCACAAATTTATGAACTGTCTGTCCGTCATTGACGTGTCTGTTCGCTCTCTGTACACTTGGCAATTGTCATACTATCCAATGATTACAGGGCATGAGTCATGTGTGTAAGAGTATATTTCCGTCGCAAGTAAATGTGATGAATAGTGAGAGCAGGCGAGATGCCGCATAGACCTCTCACAGAAATGAAAACAACAAATAAACGGGTGTGTACGATCTCACAACAAGAGTCAAAACTCCCAAACCGGAACGCAAGAGCCATAACATGTGGTACCCGTGTGGAACAACGTCTGGAGGTCCCTTCATTACACCTCGCTGTTTCAAACCGACGTTACACCACGACACAGACACAAATTTGAAACGTCAATGACTGAACGGACAGTTCATAATTTTGTGAAAGAAAAAAAATAGGCACAAGGGAGATTTGAGCATGGGCCTGCCCCTCTGCAGCCCAACACCGTGACCACATAACCACATTTTTATTTATTTATTTACACGTCAAGCTCCGTAGGACCAAATTGAGTAGCAGATCTCCAAGGTCATGGCACGTGTCAGGACATCAAATTACAACATAAAAGTAATAACAGATAAAAATAAAATGTTTATGAACCCGAAAAAAGTAAAGCCATAAGTTTAAGTAAACAATACAACAAGAATCACCTTAATTTTTCGAGGAACTCCTCGACAGAATAGGAGTGACCCATGAGGAAACTCTTCAGTTTTGATTTGCATGCGTGTGGATTACTGCTAAGATTTCTGAATTCGAGTGGTAGCTTAATGAAAATGGATACAGCAGTATACTGCACACCTTTCTGCACAAGAGTTAAGGAAGTCAGATCCAAATGCAGGTTTCATTTCTGTCCAGTATTGACTGAGTAAAAGCTTCTTATTCTCGGGAATAAGCTAATATTGTTAACAAGAAATGACAATAAAGAGTATGTATATTGGGAGGCCAATATCAAAATACCTAGACTCGTGAACAGGGGTCGATAAGAGGTTCGCGAACTCAGACCACTTATTGCCCGAACCGCCCGTTTCTGAGCCAAAAATATCCTTCTAGAATGGGAAGAGTTACCCCAAAACATAATACCATACGACATACGTGAATGAAAATAACCAAAGTAGACTAATTTTCGTGTAGAACGATCACTCCCTTCAGACACCGTTCGAATAGTAAAAATGGCAGCATTAAGTCTTTGAACAAGATCCTGAACGTGGGCTTTCGAAGACAGTCCATCTGAACACCTAGAAATTTGAACTCTTCAGTGTCACTAATCATATGCCCATTCTGTGAAATTAAAACGTCAGGTTCTGTTGAATTGTGTCTTATTGTGATTTAGCGTTAGTTTTTCTACAAGACATGAACTTATGTCATGAACTGCACTATTTGAAACCGAGCCTATGTTGCAAACAACATCCTTTAGTACCAAGCTAGTGTCATCAGCAAACAGAAGTATTTTAGAGTTACCCGTAATACAAGAGGGCATATCATTTATATAAATAAGGAACAGGCATGGCCCCCAACACTGATTTCTGGGGCACCCCCCCCCCCCCCATCTCCCTCCACCACCACTTGATCATACCCCATTCAGCTATTCTCAACACAGTGAATAATGACTTTTTGCTGTCTCTTGCTAAAGTAAAAGGTGAACTATTTGTGAGCTACTCCATATATTCCGTGATGTCCAACTTCCGGAGCAATATTTTGTGATCAACATAATCAAACGCCTTAGTTAAATAAAAAAAATTGCCTAGCGTTCGAAACCTTTTGTTTAACTCATCCAGTACCTCATAGAGAAAAGAGAATACAGCATTTTCAGTTGTTAAACGACTTATAAACCCGAACTGTACATTTGATAGCAAATCGTGTGATATACACTCATGGAAATGGAAAAAAGAACACATTGACACCGGTGTGTCAGACCCACCATACTTGCTCCGGACACTGCGAGAGGGCTGTACAAGCATGATCACACGCACGGCACAGCGGACACACCAGGAACCGCGGTGTTGGCCGTCGAATGGCGCTAGCTGCGCAGCATTTGTGCACCGCCGCCGTCAGTGTCAGCCAGTTTGCCGTGGCATACGGAGCTCCATCGCAGTCTTTAACACTGGTAGCATGCCGCGACAGCGTGGACGTGAACCGTATGTGCAGTTGACGGACTTTGACCGAGGGCGTATAGTGGGCATGCGGGAGGCCGGGTGGACGTACCGCCGAATTGCTCAACACGTGGGGCGTGAGGTCTCCACAGTACATGGATGTTGTCGCCAGTGGTCGGCGGAAGGTGCACGTGCCCGTCGAATTGGGTCCGGACCGCAGCGACGCATGGGCTACGGTCCCGCACACCGTTAGGCCGTCTTCCGCTCACGCCCCAACATCGTGCAGCCCGCCTCCAGTGGTGTCGCGATAGGCGTGAATGGAGGGACGAATGGAGACGTGTCGTCTTCAGCGATGAGAGTCGCTTCTGCCTTGGTGCCAATGATGGTCGTATGCGTGTTTGGCGCCGTGCAGGTGAGCGCCACAATCAGGACTGCATACGACCGAGGCACACAGGGCCAACACCCGGCATCATGGTGTGGGGAGCGATCTCCTACACTGGCCGTACACCACTGGTGATCGTCGAGGGAACACTGAATAGTGCACGGTACATCCAAACCGTCATCGAACCCATCGTTCTACCATTCCTAGACCGGCAAGGGAACTTGCTGTTCCAACAGGACAATGCACGTCCGCATGTATCCCGTGCCACCTAACGTGCTCTAGAAGGTGTAAGTCAGCTACCCTGGCCAGCAAGATCTCAGGATCTGTCCCCCATTGAGCATGTTTGGGACTGGATGAAGCGTCGTCTCACGCGGTCTGCACGTCTAGCACGAACGCTGGTCCAACTGAGGCGCCAGGTGGAAATGACATGGCAAGCCGTTCCACAGGACTACATCCAGCATCTCTACGATCGTCTCCATGGGAGAATAGCAGCCTGCATTGCTGCGAAAGGTGGATATACACTGTACTAGTGCCGACATTGTGCATGCTCTGTTGCCTGTGTCTATGTGCCTGTGGTTCTGTCAGTGTGATCATGTGATGTATCTGACCCCAGGAATGTGTCAATAAAGTTTCCCCTTCCTGGGACAATGAATTCACGGTGTTCTTATTTTAATTTCCAGGAGTGTAAAATGATCAATTATCCTTACATACACAACCTTTTCAGTAACTTTAGAAAACACTGATTGCATAGAAATAGGTCTAAAATTGTCTACATTATCCCTTTCTCCCTTTTTATAAAGCGGCATTACTGCTGAGTACTTTAATCGTTCGTGAAACTCATCATTCATAAAGAAAAAATTACGAATATGGCTAAGTACAGGGTTAACATATGCAGAGCAGTACTTTAATATTCTGCTAGGCACTCTGTCATAACCACGGAGTCCTTAGGCGTCAGTGATTTAATTATTGATTCAATCTCCCCCTTGTCTGTATCACAGAGGTGTTTCACACATCAGTCTCGGAAAGGCATTTGCCAAGAGAGTTATATGATTCCCTGTAAAAACTAAATTTTTGTTTAATTCACCAGCAATACTCAGAAAATTATTGTTAAATACTGTACATATATCTGATTTATCAGTAATAGAAATATTTTTACTATGAACTGACTTTCTATCGTTGACCTTGTGCTGCTGACCAGACATTTCCTTCACAACTGACCACATGGTTTTAATTTTATCCTGTGAATTAGCTATTCTATTTGCATACCACATACTCTTTGCCTTCCTAGTAACGTTTTTAAGCACCTTACAGTACTGTCTGTAAGGGGCTACTGTAGCTCGATTGTGACTTCTACTAACAATTTGATATAATTCCCGCTTTGTTCTATATGATATCCGTATCCCAGTAGCCAGCAACCGGGCTGCTTTTTATTGCTAGTACCCCGTTTAGAAAGAAAACTGGCGTTCTACGGATCGGAGCGTGGAATGTCAGATCCCTTAATCGGGCAGGTAGGTTAGAAAATTTAAAAAGGGAAATGGATAGGTTAAAGTTAGATATAGTGGGAATTAGTGAAGTTCGGTGGCAGGAGGAACAAGACTTCTGGTCAGGTGACTACAGGGTTATAAACACAAAGTCAAATAGGGGTAATGCAGGAGTAGGTTTAATAATGAATAGGAAAATAGGAATGCGGGTAAGCTACTACAAACAGCATAGTGAACGCATTATTGTGGCCAAGATAGATACGAAGCCCAGACCTACTACAGTGGTACAAGTTTATATGCCAACTAGCTCTGCAGATGACGAAGAAATTGAAGAAATGTATGGTGAAATAAAAGAAATTATTCAGATAGTGAAGGGAGACGAAAATTTAATAGTCACAGGTGACTGGAATTCGAGTGTAGGAAAAGGGAGCGAAGGAAACGTAGTAGGTGAATATGGATTGGGGCTAAGAAATGAAAGAGGAAGCCGCCTCGTAGAATTTTGCACAGAGCACAACTTAATCATAGCTAACACTTGGTTTAAGAATCATGAAAGAAGGTTGTATACATGGAAGAACCCTGGAGATACTAAAAGGTATCAGATAGATTATATAATGGTAAGACAGAGATTTAGGAACCAGGTTTTAAATTGTAAGACATTTCCAGGGGCAGGTGTGGACTCTGACCACAATCTATTGGTTATGACCTGTAGATTAAAACTGAAGAAACTACAAAAAGGTGGGAATTTAAGGAGATGGGACCTGGAGAAACTGAAAGAACCAGAGGTTGTACAGAGTTTCAGGGAGAGCATAAGGAAACAATTGACAGGAATGGGGGAAATAAATACAGTAGAAGAAGAATGGGTAGCTTTGAGGGATGAAGTAGTGAAGGCAGCACAGGATCAAGTAGGCAAAATACGAGGGCTAGTAGAAATCCTTGGGTAACAGAAGAAATACTGAATTTAATTGATGAAAGGAGAAAATATAAAAATGCAGTAAAAGAAGCAGGCAAAAAGGAATACAAACGTCTCAAAAATGAGATCGACAGGAAGTGCAAAATGGCTAAGCAGGGATGGCTAGAAGACAAATGTAAGGATGTAGAGGCTTATCTCACTAGGGGTAAGATATATACTGCCTACATGAAAATTAAAGAGACCTTTGGAGATAAGAGAACCACTTGTATGAATATCAAGAGCTCAGATGGAAACCCAGTTCTAACCAAAGAAGGGAAAGCAGAAAGGTGGAAGGAGTATATAGAGGGTCTATACAAGGGCGACGTACTTGAGGACAATATTATGGAAATGGAAAAGGATGTAGATGAAGATGAAATGGGAGATACGATACTGCGTGAAGAGTTTGACCTGAGTCGAAACAAGGCCCCCGGAGTAGACAACATTCCATTGGAACTACTGACGGCCTTGAGAGAGCCAGTGCTGACTAAACTCTACCATCTAGTGAGCAAGCTGTATGAAACAGGCGAAATACCCTCAGACTTCAAGAAGAATATAATAATTCCAAGCCCAAAGAAAGCAGGTGTTGACAGATGTGAAAATTACCGAACAATCAGTTTAATAAGCCACAGCTGCAAAATACTAACACGAACTCTTTACAGACGAATGGAAAAACTAGTAGAAGCCGACCTCGGGGAAGATCAGTTTGGATTCCGTAGAAATACTGGAACACGTGAGGCAATACTGACCTTACGACTTACCTTAGAAGAAAGATTAAGGAAAGGCAAACCTAAGTTTCTAACATTTGTAGACTTAGAGAAAGCTTTTGACAATGTTGACTGAAATACTCTCATTCAAATTCTAAAGGTGGCAGGGGTAAAATACAGGGAGCGAAAGGCTATTTACAATTTGTACAGAAACCAGATGGCAGTTATAAGAGTCGAGGGACATGAAAGGGAAGCAGTGGTTGGGAAGGGAGTAAGACAGGGTTGTAACCTCTCCCAGATGTTATTCAATCTGTATATTGAGCAAGCAGTAAAGGAAACAAAAGAAAAATTCGGAGTAGGTATTAAAATCCATGGAGAAGAAATAAAAACTTTGAGGTTCGCCGATGACATTGTAATTCTGTCAGAGACAGCAAAGGAGTTGGAGGAGCAGTTGAATGGAATGGACAGTGTCTTGAAAGGAGGATATAAGATGAACATCAACAAAAGCAAAACGAAGATAATGGAATGTAGTCGAATTAAGTCGGGTGATGCTGAGGGAATTAGATTAGGAAATGAGACGCTTAAAGTAGTAAAGGAGTTTTGCTATTTGGGGAGCAAAATAACTGATGATGGTCGAAGTAGAGAAGATATAAAATGTAGACTGGCAATGGCAAGGAAAGGGTTTCTGAAGAAGAGAAATTTGTTAACAACGAGTATAGATTTAAGTGTCAGGAAGTCGTTTATGAAAGTATTTGTATGGAGTGTAGCCATGTATGGAAGTGAAACATGGACGATAAATAGTTTGGAAAAGAAGAGAATAGAAGCTTTCGAAATGTGGTGCTACAGAAGAATGCTGAAGATTAGATGGCTAGATCAAATAACTAATGAGGAAGTATTGAATAGGATTGTGGAGAAGAGAAGTTTGTGGCACAACTTGACATGAAGAAGGGACCGGTTAGTAGGAAATGTTCTGAGGCATCAAGGGATCACAAATTTAGCATTGGAGGGCAGCGTGAAGGGAAAAAATCGTAGAGGGAGACCAAGAGATGAATACACTAAGCAGATTCAGAAGGATGTAGGATGCAGTAGGTACTGGAAGATGAAGCAGCTTGCACAGGATAGAGTGGCATGGAGAGCTGCATCAAACCAGTCTCAGGACTGAAGACCAGAAGGACAACCCCGTTTAGAACGTTCTAATGGAAAGTAACTCTCAAAGAGCATGATAAATGTGTTAAGGAAAGCATTATATTTATCATCTATGTTATCGGCACTATAAACATCCTGCCATTCTTGTTCCTTGACGAGATTTAAAAAACTCTCTTTTGCTGCTGGATTATCTTTCCTGCATAGTTCGTAATTATATGTGACATTTGAGTACAAAAGCATTTTCGTTTTAAAATTTGTGCATCATGGTCTTCAACGTGAGTCACCCTTTTACGTATAGAATGCCCATCTAGTAATCATTCCTACTGCAAGCTCTTTGCTTTCCATCTGTTGAGAGGTGGCAGTACGGAGCAAAATAAGAAAAAAGTCCAGTAAACATGAGCTCTAAAGTGCGTACCTTAAGAGCTGTTAGCACTACTTCATCTTCGCTACTTTGAAACGTGTCTCTTCTACTGAACAAATGCTCAGAGGTGTTAAGATATGCACTTCAGAGCTCATGTTTACTGGAATATATCTTGTTATGGTCCACACTACCACTTCTCAAAATATGGAAATCAAAGAGCTTCTTGCAGCAGAAGAGATTTGTTTCGCAGTATAGGAAATGAGTAAGTGCTCATAGCTCTTAAGGTATGCATTTTAAGGCCTATTTTTACAAGACAATTTTTTTCTTGTTTTGGTCCATACTACTCCCTCCAAAAATACGGATATCAAAATGCTTGCAGTTGAAGACATTTGTTTCTCAGCATCGAACATGAAGAAGTGCTCACAGCTCCTAAGTTATGCATTTTAGAGCAGAGACTTACTAATTTTTTTCCATGGAATGATAGTTCCTGTTACTCCGAATATTGACCACTCCTCCTGAGAGACCTTGTATACAAGAAAAGTGTCGCATATTCCTACAGGACGTACTACTGGTCAAAAATAGAAGAAAAGTTCGTATAATGATATTTACAGAAACCAGCAGAAATTGAGATACGGCCAATCTGTCCTCTCATTCCCATCTGTCTGTTACGTGGAAGTAGACACTACAGTCAGTGCTACATGTGTTTAATACGTATCCGGACACATCCTTCAACCCTTCTTCGCACTGATTCACGCATCTTTCAGAAGCACTTGGCTCCATATGGGTTGTGTAGCATGCGTTGTTCACACTCCCCTGTAGCACCTGCACAGGCGACAGATTGTGCCTACACCAAGGTCTTTAAATGACCCATTGCCAGAAATCCAACGGGAAGGCCATGCTCCCGGCCATCCTCTACTTATACATCGGCCCATGAAACGTTGCGGTGAGACACTGTCGCACGATCCGTTAAAAATGGCGTAGACCACCGTCGTGCACAAACCAAAGTCATTGTTTTTCTGCTAGTGTAATGTGCTAAAGTAACGCTGCCCTCGTGCAGAAATCGATGACACATAGCATCTGTTAATCTGTTTGGTGAAACGAATAGCCCCGTGAGTCCGTTAACGACAATTACTCACCATACTGAAGCGATTCTAATGCCTCGCCTCTACCTTTGCTCCAGGACTTGTATCTACTCACACATCTGTGTTGTTGTAATTTACTATGCTATGTATTGTGACTCCTGCCTCATCTGTAAATAAAACTACACATTACTAGTCACAAATAAAAACGGCCCATATCTCAACAGGTATTGGCTTACGGTCACAATTATGAAAATTTTTCTTCCATTTTTGACCACTATCCTATATGTGACACCTTTTTCTTAAACACCCTGTATATACATAACATATATCCTGTTGGAACTGTACCTGTAAATCAGCGGTGCGTATAGACGTGTAGCACTATACAACTATATTTATAAGAATGTCGAAGTGAACGTTGTTACTGTCTCCATCTCTCTCCCTTATGTAGTCTGAAAATGTTAGGGCTTCCACCCAGACCGGGAATGCAGTTGACGTGTACGAAGTGATGTGGTATATTCTGAATCTGGAAACAGTGTAAGTTAAAGACTGTCCGGGTGAAAGCACGTGCTTTCCGTCATCTACACTTCTTCCAGGACTCTTTTGAGAACTGCAGCTTACAGCGTATCTCCCCGTTTCCGATTATGATTAATTTGGTGTCGCCACAGGAGACGAGGGTAGCTGAAGAGCGTAATCCCCTTACACAAGTTTTTTCTGCTGGCGGCAGTAATTTTACGGATCAAAATGAATGAAGGCGAGCTGTCCGTTCCATGCGTTGTCGCTTCTAGCGGTTCCGGTGAAGGGTTTCATCTCTGTCTCCAATGGAAAGATTAATTGCATCGCTCAAAGATCGTAATTAGGGAACTGAGGGCCCTTGTGGATCTGGCTTGAGAGCCAATAAAGCAACTGGCAGTATCCCTTCCAGTGTAAACGAATAACCATTTACAGCTGCCGATTCTTTTCGTGAGACCTGTAAGTTATACTTCGAAAGGACGAGGTTCCCCTCCGACACGCCATTGATTTCCTCCCGCTGTACTGTAATTCTTAAGGAACAATTACTGTTTTCATTTCATACCGCACCGCCTATTGTCTGCTCTGAAACCAAAGATCTTCAATTCGATTATTCAATTATCCTTACGTCAAGTAATGATTACAGAATATCTACGTCATCACTAAAGTATTATTTGAAAATTATCATAATTAGCGCGTGTGTTGCTGTAAGGGAAAAGTAATCGCTACTAACAGAGCATTTTTCATTGTTCTCTTCTTCCTGTTGTTCTTTCAGATTTTTCCAAGTGGCTGATTAATTCCATTGTGTGTTCGCTGATTTTTTCTTCGTCTATTCACAAATCCATCTCGGACACCCTTTATTAGGCAGTCTGTTCTCTTTGAATGCTCCACCCAGTTTCGTTTCCTGTTCTTGGTAGTCGTTACTAATTAGTTTACCTCACTCACCCTTTTCAAAACTTTGTCATCTCTCATAGTGTCTTTACAGTTTGCTCCTTCTAGCTCTCTCAAACTAATACTTTTAAGTTGTTTGATAATCATTCAAGGCTACACACTACGTGAAACACTTTCTAAGGACCCACAAATATTTTTTTCGATGAAGTTTCCTTTGCCATTACTATTCTTGCTTTCACATCTACTTTCCACCTCGCAAAGCTGTTTCTTCTGCATGCCAAATAATTAAAACAATTTTCCTCTTTAGCATTTGTCCGCCATACCTCAGATTTCGCTCTTTTTTCTCCGGAAATCATAATTTTAAACAGAAAGCAGCGTACATATTACCTACATTAGATCTCTACAAAGGCAGGCAAATTTTCTAATTACTGTTACGTATTGGTATTCCAGCGTGACCGACATTTATCAACTTTAAGAAATGGGTTATTCATTGATAGAAGCAATAATACACAGTTGAAGAAGCAAGTGCAAAAAAAAGATCCTATAGCTCTGAAGGTGATATTCATCGATATCTATTGCTAGTGTCTCATGCTAGTGCCGTTGCGTTCGACTCAGAGGTAGTTGGTTCGAATGGTGGTGGCATACAGTTTCCGTTCCTCTGTTTGATTGTGAGGGGGATGAGACATGGTGACGTACAGTTTCGGATGACCAAATGGTGCGCGAATGCTCCAGACTTTTCTACATTGCTTCATTAACTGAGGTCTGCGACATCGTCGAAGTTGAAGATTCAGCAGAACGAGAACATTTAGGCTCAGCTCCTCCCGTGGTGTCAATGAAAACAAGTAGACTATTTACGCGCAACACTTACATCCTCTTCCTTCTCACTAGCTTCTTCGTCAAATACAAGTCTGGAATCTACACACATTCGTTACAATCATCACCGCGAAACACCTAGCACAAAACACAATTGTTCACGTCTAATGTATTCATCCGTAAGGAATAAAGAAAACGATTATTCCATTCTACGTTTCTCTACTCATTTTGTAGTCTTTGTTTGAAGTACACAGTCGTGTCCCAATCTGGATGGCGTGGGAGGGGAGGAAGGGGAAATGGGATTGGGAGGTAGGATACGAGTAATTCACTGGTGAAACGTAGTATAGTCCATACAGGGTAAGAACAGCCCTGACAGTTATAGTGGACCAGATGCGGCTGTCCTGCGCGTCTGCCACGACCAATCATCTAACTCTGTTTTTAATACGTGTCTATGGCAACGCCTCAATATTGCTGCAGCTCTATACACGATTACTGTTTTCTGACACGTAGTTTCGGTACCACCAGCATCCCTTTGTGCTGCCCGGTGTCAGAGCTTTCATTTTCGCCATACGAAGTATAACGTCTGCTGTTTTCATTGTGTTCGTATATGTTGCACAATAACATTAATCAAGACTCAGTTTGATCTATAGAATAGAATTGTTAACACACATTTTGAAATAGTCATGGTGTGAGTTATTCGTTCAGATGGATAAATATATTATCTGAAATCATCATGAACTTTTTACCTCTGGATGGTTTATCGCCAAATGAATTTAACTGAAAGTTGTTGAATGTTTATAAAAAAATCTGCCCCTTCATTACTGGTATTTACGTATTGGACGGTTAAATACGGGAAGTTGATACACGCAAGGTACATCCAAAAACTGCAGCTGCAGTTGATAACATGGATAGCTATCATGATAGAAATATCAGAAGAAAGAGTACAACAAATTTTACAAGAAAAATTAATAATGAGAATGTTTGGTGCAAGATGGGCGCCGCATTTGTAGAATTATGACTAAATGCATTCCCGGAAATAATTTCGTCAGCAATTTTAGTGTGTTTAAAAATGATCCAACTGATTTTGAGCGCCGATTTGATACTGTGGAGGAAACGTGGGACGACAGCTTCACGCCACAAACGAAACAACGATCAAGGCGCTCTGGGTGGAAGCCCTTGGCGCCGCAGCAAGAAAAGGTGAAGCCCATTTCAACTGCCGAAAAGCTTATGTTCAACTTTTTCTGAGAAGCAAAAGGGATGCTGCAAACGGATTACCTAAAAAAGATACAAAAATACCTGTAACGTACGTACTGGGTTACGGTGTGGGATTTGTACAAAGTATGTTCACTGGGGGGGGGGGGGGGGGGATGCAGTGGGGAAGCCAGTGGGCATTCTAGCGAGATTCTCTCCTGGGAATGCAGAAACTGTAGTAGAAATAAGTTGATAGAGGAGCCGGAACGTAAGATCTGTGCCCTTCAGGTGCGGATACAACGAGCAAAGGAGGAAGTAGATAGGCTGAGAAGGATGAAGGGTAGTGAGGAATGGGAACTGGCAGTTGGCAAGTAGGCACCTAGGACGAGGAGGTATTCAGACAGTTAAACTTTGCGTACATGGAATGGATTTGACCAACTGTCAGAGCTGAGTGGAGAGGAGCCTCTTGTAGCTGCAGGTGTAGGGAACATGCAGCAGTCCTCAGCAGTTAGGAGGCCTAGGTCAGTTGCAGAGTCTAACAGAAAGAAGAAGGTTCTGTTGCTAGGTAGTTCGCACAGTCGAGGTGTGGGCCAGCAGTGTTGGGGAGTGAGTACTAGGTCACCAGCATTGTGAAGCCTATTGCAGGGTTGACTCAGGTGACTGACAGCATAGGAGAGTTATGTAGGAATTTAACGAAGGAGGGTCAGGTAGTGATAGTGGGTGGACCAGGGAACAGTCTTGACAGGGACGGGAAATATGATGTAGGTGGTTCAAAAAATGGCTCTGAGCACTATGGGACTTAATTTCTGAGGTCATCAGTCACCTAGAACTTAGAACTAATTAAACCTAACTAAGGACATCACACACATCCATGCCCGAGGCAGGATTCGAACCTGCCACCGCAGCGGCCGCTCGGTTCCAGACTGTAGCGCCTAGAACCGCACGGCCACTCCGGCCGGCCGATGTAGGTGGTGACCTAGTAAAGATAGATACTCAAACTGGTGGCACTAATGTGCATTTCGTGCAACTGTTTGAGCGTCATGATCGGACTCATCTTAATGCGACTGTTAGGCATGTTAACATGGGGCTGGAGAGGGCGCTGATGGCAGAGGGCATGGGTCACATTTCAGTGGTGCCAGTTGGGTCTATCAGTAGATCGGGTTTCGCTAGACATGGTCTGCACCTCAATAGGTATGGAAAGGGGAGGCTGGCTAAGCTTATAGGTGACAGTGTAGTGGATGGTGGTGGGGTCATTCATGGAAAAGTTCCTGTAATAGTTGGTGTTAGAGCTGCACCTTTTTTAGATTGAAGTCAGCTGATAGGTATACCTCCTTAAAGGAAGTCCCTCTAACTATGGGCTCACCTTCAGAGGACGTCATGTTTCCAAGTAGAGGAGGAGTTGGCATATTTCATCAAAATATAAGAGGTATTACAGATAGTCAGTGAAATGCTTATAGATGTTGATCCTGAAATTATTGGTATGTCGGAGCACCACTTAAATAATTTGACAATTCAGAGGCTTCCTTTACCAGGATACAGATTAGCAGGCTGTTATTCAAAAAGTTCCTTGCGGGGTGGGGGAGTGGCTCTGTATGTAGAAAGCAGTATTTCATTTGAGTCCATAGACGTATCACGGCACTGCACTAAACAGGTTCTTGAATGTTGTGCAGGGGAAGTTGAATTTAGTGAAACTAAACTTCTAATTGTTGTTGTTTATATGTACCATAACTCTGACTTCAGAGCATTTCTGCTCAAGCTAGAGAGGGTTCTCGATTCACTTTGTATGAAGTACCAGGGATTAGTTATGTGGTGACTTCAGTATAAATTTTCTATATGATGGTGCATGAAAAATGATGTTGGTAGATCTCCTAAATACATATGATCTGATGCAGGGGAACAGTAGACAGCCATAGACAATATTTTTATTCATTCTTCACTACTAGGTGGGTATTCTGTTAGTAAAAGGGTGAATGGCCCTTCAGACCACGACGCACAAATATTAACACTAAAAGGCTTTTGTACTCAAACAAATGTCATATAAGATTACAAACTATGTAGGGAAGTGAATCTAAGAGCAATAGAGAGTTTTTTAAGTCTTGTCAAGGATCAAGAGTGACGGTAAACAGTATGTGGTATGCAAATAAAATAGCTAATTCAGAGGATAAAATTAAAAACATATGGTCAGTTATGAAGGAAGTGTCTGGTCAGGAACCACATGTCGACGATATAAAGTCAGTTCGTAGTAAAAATATTTCTCTTACTTATAAATCAGATATATGTACAGTATTTAACAATCATTTTCTGAGCATTGCAGGTGAACTAAATAAAAATTTAGTTTCTACAGGGAATCATATAACTCTCTTGGCAAATACTCCTGTTTGATACAGACAAGCGGGAGATTGAGTCAATAATTAAATCACTGAAGACTAAGGACTCTCATGGTTATGATGGAGTGCCTAGCAGAATATTTAAGTACTGCTCTGCACATGTTAACCCTGTACTTAGCCATATTCGTAATTTTTACTTTATGAATGATGAGTTTCATGAACGATTGAAGCACTCAGTAGTAAAGCCGCTTTATAAAAAGGGAGAAAGGGATTATGTAGACAATTTTAGACCTATTTCTATGCACTCAGTGTTTTCTAAAGTTATTGAAAAGACTGTGTATGTAAGGATAATTGATCATTTTATATCACACGATTTGCTATCAAATGTACAGTTCGGCTTTATGAGCCGTTTAACGACTGAAAATCCTATATTCTCTTTTCTCTGTGAGGTACCGGATGGGTTAAACAAAAGGTTTCGAACGCTAGGCATATTTTTTTTATTTAACTAAGGCGTTTGATTGTGTTGATCACAAAATATTGCTCCAGAAGCTGGACCATTACGGAATACGGGGAGTAGCTCACAACTGGTTCATCTCTTACTTTATCAGCAGACAGCAAAAACTCATTATTCACAATATTGAGAATGGCTAAGATGTGGGATCTGATTGGGGCATGGTCAAGTGGGGGGTATCCCACGGATCACTGTTGAGACCGTTCCTGTTCCTTATTTATATAAATGATATGCCCTCTGTTATTACAGGTAACTCTAAAATACTTCTGTTTGCTGATGACACTAGCTTGGTAGCAAAGGATGTTGTGTGCAACATAGGCTCGGTTTCAAATAGTGCAGTTCATGACGTAAGTTCATGGTTTGTAGAAAATAAAGTAACGCTAAATCAGAATAAGACTCAGTTTTTACAGTTTCTAAGACACAATTCGACAAAACCTGAAGTTTTAATTTCACAGAATGGGCATATGATTAGTGAAAATGAACAGTTCAAATGTCTGGGTGTTGAACTAGACAGTAAACTGTCATGGAAAGCCCATGTTCAGGATCTTGTTCAAAGACTTAATGCTGCCATTTTTACTATTCGACCGGTATCTGAAGTGAGTGATCGGTCGACACGAAAATTAGTCTACTTTGCTTATTTTCATTCGCTTATGTCGTATGGCGTTATATTTTGGGTTAACTCTTCCCATTCTAAAAGGATATTTTTGTCTCAGAAACGGGTGGTTTCAACAATAAGTGGTGTAAGTTCGAGTAATCTTGTCGATCCCTGTTCACGAGCCTGGACATTTTAACATTTGCCTCTTCAAAAATGGTTCCAATGGCTCTGAGCACTATGGGACTTAACTGCTGAGGTCATCAGTCCCCCTAGAACTTAGAACTACTTAAACCAAAGTAACCTAAGGACATCACACACATCCATGCCCGAGGCAGGTTTCGAACCTGCGACCGTAGCGGTCGCGCAGTTCCAGACTGTAGCGCCTAGAACCGCTCGGCCACTCGGGTCGGCTAACATTTGCCTCTCAATATATGTATTCCTTACTGTCATTTCTTCTTAATAATATTAGCTTATTCCCAAGAATAAGCAGCTTTCACTCAGTTAATAGTCAATAACGAAACCTGCATTTGGATCTGACTTCCTTAACTCTTGTGCAGAAAGGTGTGTAGGATACTGCTGCATCCATTTTCAATAAGCTACCACTTGAACTGAAAAAAGCTACCACTCGAATTCAAAAATCTTAGCAGTAATCCAGGCGCTTTAAAATCGAAACTGAGGAGTTAGTTGTATTCTCATTTATCTTTGTGTGTCTATTGCACTGTAATCAACTGTATATCTGTGAAAATTTCGACAGTGTCCGCTGCGTGTATTGTTTGGAAATAGAACTGTGCCTTTCACACGCGGTACCTGCTGTTGGTGACAGTGGGATCCACTTTATATCCGCCCTGAAGCTTGCATTCAGTATTGCTCGGTTCTGTCTGAGGTTCGTTTTTTCGGTAGTGTTTGTTGTACGTTGACAGTGATATACAGCAATATGAATAGCTTTACTGACGAAGAGTTGACAGATATGTACCTCCTGTATAGTTTCTCTGAATGCAACGAAAGAGCAGCACATCGAAGCAATGCTGACAAGGGAACCTTCCCATCGCACCCCCCTCAGATTTAGTTATAAGTTGGCACAGTGGATAGGCCTTGAAAAACTGAACACAGAACAATAGAGAAAACAGGAAGAAGTTGTGTGAAACTATGAAAAAGGTAAGCAAAATATACAAACTGAGTAGTCCATGCGCAAGATAGGCAACATCAATGATAATCTGAGCTCAGGAGCGTCGTGGTCCCGTGGTTAGCGTGAGCCGCTGCGGAACGTGAGGTCCTTGGTTCAAGTCTTCCCTCGACTGAAAAGTTTACTTTCTTTATTTTCGCAAAGTTGTGATCTGTCCGTTCGTTCATTGACGTCTCTGTTCACTGTAGTAAGTTTGGTGTCTGTGTTTTGCGACTGCACCGCAAAACCATGCGATTAGTAGACGAAAGGACGTGCCTCTCCAATGGGAACCGAAAATATTTGATCGCAAGGTCATAGGTCAACCGATTCCTCCACTGGAAAACACGTCAGATATATTCTATACGACACTGGTGACGGTATGTGCGTCACATGACAGGAATATGTTGTCGACCCACCTAACTTCTACACTTGGCGAATGGGAGATAATAATTGTCTGAAAATAAAAAAATAAACTTTTCACTCGAAGGAAGGCTTGAACCAAGGACCGCTCGTTCCGCAGCTGCTCACGCTAACCATGGAACCACGGCGCTCCTGAGCTCAGAGTATCCTTTATATTGCCTATCTTGCGCATGGACTACTCGGTTTGTATATTTTGCTAATTTTTTTTTCATAGTTCCACACAACTTCTTCCTGTTTTCTCGATTGATCTGTGTTCAGTTTTTCAAGGCCTATCCACTGTGCCAACTTATAACTAAATCTGAGGGAGGTGCGATGGGGAGGTTCCCTTGTGAGTTATCTCCGCAGTGACGGCAACCAAGTCACACCACTTCTGCATCTGTTACCGATGCGCCGCCGAGAAACCGTATATCGTGTTTGGTGTTGTACGCTTTGATGACTGCATATTACTGGCTTTTTCACTGTTGTGGAACTATTTTTACAGAAATAACGGAACTAGGATAACAAACCGAATAAATCATAATTACGTAATTACTCTGTAACCACCCAACGGTGATCCAGGGTCCCCTGTACCAAAATACTCAGAAAATATCCCTGAAAACTTCCGAAATTTGGTCATTGGAACTCGGCTTTGACCTGTGTACTCTTTCAGTAAACAAAATATGCCAAATTTTATTCTGTTAAGGCAATAACTTAGTACGATTCACTTAAAAGAATTACAGACGTAACCTGTGTCTTACGAGGCGCATGGAGGATAAAGGTACTCTAAGCATTTCCACCTTCCCTTAATACGTCCGCCAAAAAATTCAAAATCTCATCCACGTTCACTATCGTCCAGAAACTAAGACCGCGTTGGAATCAGATTTAATGAATTAATGCTTTCAGAGAAGCCAGATCATGAGTTATAAATGTGACGAAGTTCAGTGTGAAGGTAAACGCGAACTCACTTCTGTATGTGTCACGTGCTACAGGGGAGTCGTAGGGGCTGTGTACATTATTTCGATGCTCTGGGCGTAGGGGAGGTTGATTTCTGAGGTCCATCTCCCAAGAGAAATTAATCTCACAGCACTGACCGGAGCAGCAGCGTGGGGTTTCTGGAAGGGACCTGCTCACCCATGTCCCCCGTCTCTCCACATAGTACGTGCCACTGCGCTTCGGTATGGAGTCGACTCTGTGTATTCAAATAATCACTGTTAGCCATGTGCAGTAACGCACATAACAAGGCGAAATTCGTTTAATATGTTTGAATATTCTGTAATTATCAGGTACACAGGACGTGACTAGTAACAGTTTTACGTAAATGTCGGGCATAATGTATACAGGTGTCAGTCGAAACCCACTCGGTTACACATCGTAAATCGGAGCCGAGATATCACGTCGTCTCGCAGCCACGGTTTGTGTATTTTTGGAATAATTTTTTTGTATAATTATTTACTTAATAATTATTTAAATAATAATTTAAATAACATGCTAGGTTGAAAAAGTGGTACTGTAGCGGAAAATTCCCCTGTCAAAAATGCTTCACTGGTGGTCGCCGCCGACTAACAAAAACTTCTGGGAAATGGCGTGTCTGTTTTCCTTTAGTTTTTATTGTTATTTACATGAAAAGATATTGATTGTAATTATAATAAACATATATCATAATATAAAATAATATTAATAATTAACATAACATTTACTTAATAATAATAATATTGAAAAATAATTGTTACCAAATAACAAAAACAATTTATTTTTTCCATACACCGATGGTGTACACTTGTAACCGCAAGGGAGACAGTCACTCATGGGTGTTACTAGACATGGAGAGAGGAACAGAGGTAGTGAAGGAAACTACTGCAACCACCTACCGAGAAAGAAGGAATATGTTGAAGAGGAGAATGTTAAAAAAAATCTACGTGCTACTGACAACAAGGAAGTAGTTGGAGAATTTCAGTCCAGTTTTTAACTAAAAACAAGGAAACGAAATTTGTGACCAACTCCTATTGTTGAAGACGAGATTTGACCGCATTTTTTGACATGATAGTACAGGACTTGCGATGTGCAGTATTGCAACTGGCAGACAGGAATAATTTTTCTAAAAATTTTAACAAGGAGACCAGAATGTCTGGAAACGGGCGATTTGTCGGTTTCCAGAAAAGGTTTCCAAGACTGAGGTGGAGGCCCTGTGTGCAGATTGTGCAATTTTGCTATTGGAGAGGATGAAAATGAAGGGACGAGAACTGTGCCTAAATTTTTGAATCATTTTACTATTTTTCATTAGTAATAATGAATAATTTCTTGAGGAAAAAAAGAAATACCACTCACGGATTAGGTCGTAGTCCTGTTCCGACTGGCCGTGTGCCGCCTAGAAGGCAGTACAAGGAGTGACCTATATACGATTGTGGGGCGTGAGATTAGTATGCCGCCAATCTCGTCATCCGTTATTGCCAGTAGATGAATCCTGATGCTGCTGCTGTTTCTTTATCCAAGCAGCTCCACATTCCGCCTCATAAGGGATGAGAGAACCCAGTATCAGCCCTCCCTATCCCAGAAAGAGTCTGATGAGGTACCGGGAATCGAAGATAAAACTAGTTTTCTCAATTTATGTAGCCATTTTTAGCTGCGTGGCCATTATACTCTACCCTTTGGAACACAATAGCTATTTTTCGGATTATTAATTATTTAGATGCTTTCTTTTAGTCCAATGAGAATAAAAAATATCAGGCAGTGTAAGCTGTTTTGGATATCCCTAAGATCCTAAATGTCCAATACCGGTGATCCACAGCGACGGGAAGCTACCCATAAGATTAAGCAAGTTTCAGAGAACAATGTCACGGGGTGGTGCAACTAAGCATGAACGTATGGGTACCACACCTCACAAAGACGCATTAACGGAGGGACTCACCCAACTACAAAAGGAAACTGGCGGCCACTTTAACAACTTGCTTTATTGCCACAAGACATAAAATAAAATGTGGATATGGCCAGTGACTTCATAGCCCCGGAAAAGCAAGAACGATTACCAATTGAGTCACCAAAGTGCATGATGGGTGCAACTAGCTGGCTGCGGATGTTAAAACTGCACAATTAAACCGTGATGCAAATTAACAAGATTCGTGTCCCCTCGCCTCGGCCATTCCATGGCCGGCTCTTGCTTAGCGCTCCTAAGCGGTGTGAGGAAGATAGCAGCGGTAATGGCTGGAAATGTTGTGTCCAGATAGACGTCTGTACTCTGCTTTAAGCCAGAAACATCTCTCTGTCTCTGTCTCATACAAGTATATTCTCCAGCATCTCTGAAGCAGACATACTTTTCGACGTTCCAGCAGCAGCTATACCCTTTGGCGCCCCTGAAACAAGTGTTGGCCTCGACCTCTCTACCACAGCTTTGTTCTTACTTTACACTCTGAAACTTTAGCTGTTTCTGCCGTCGTAGGAATCTCGCCGGCCAATTGAAGCACATTCTGCGAGTTACAAACACTAATAATTTTACAAACAAATTTAACAATTTCCTTCTCTTGATGATTTTATCTTGGTTGACTAATAATACTATGGTGCAGGAAGGAAGAAGAAAATCTCTCCCACTACATGACAGATTTCCAATCCCGACCAACCAAAAGCCTTTCACGCAGACATACACGGGAACACGCGCATTCTGCTGAAATAATTACTATGAGCGAAACCTTCTTATTCGGCTTTAAATGAACATTAGTGGGTGGCACAGCCCCCGGATTGTAAGATACTACTTTTTCAACTGGCTTTCAGGTCTTACTTCACCAAAAAGGACTTCTTACAGCGCCTCACACAACGCAGTTTTTATGGAACGCAAGTTGCCTTCCTCCATGCCTGCTGTGTGGACATGGGACACTGTGACTTCCCTGTTCTGTACCTGCCCGGGGGCGGTTTTCAGCAACGAACACGTTCATTACACTTCCCTGTCGTGATCCAGCTAAAGAAGGCCCCCAAGGCTGCAAAAAATAAAAGGTCTCCCTCACAGTAATGAAATGAAAGGAGAAGAAGTAGTAATTAGCAGAGAAATCATTGGCAGTAGTCAATATTGTCTGCAGTTTTCATACAGCGTTAAAGAAATGACTATACTAACTATCGGGATATGCCTCCTACATTTTAAAAGAGGTTGCATGACGCTTTAGGCATAAAGTGCCACATAACGGCGGGTAGGAGGACAGTCTGATTGTACGTCGTGCAGCTGTTTCTAAATCAGATACAACTAAAAATATGGCACAATTTTGGTGTGGGCGTTATGCCTGTCCTTCTCCGATGTATCTAATTAACTGTAAGAAGGGAAATAATTAATCGAATTGAATATTTATCAACATATCTGTGTGACGTCATGTCAAGCAACTCACAGTATATGATTGTAGGTACAAATAACAAGCAGATTACGCCGCTGCGGACGGCAACGCCTCTATAAGATAACAAGTATCTGGCGCAGTTGTTAGATCGGATACTGCTGCTACAATGGCAGGTTATCAAGATTTACGTAAATGAGTTTGAACGTGGTGTTACAGTCAGCGCACTGGCAGTGGGACACAGTATCTCCTAGGTAGCGATGAAGTGGGGATTTTCCCGTACGACCATTTCACGAGTGTACCGCAAATATCAGGAAACCGATAAACTATCAAATCTCCAACACCACTGCCAGCGGGAAAAGGTCCTACAAGAACGGGGCCAACGACAACTGAAGTGAATCGTTCAACGGGACAGAAGTGCATCCCTTCCGCAAATTGCTACAGATTTCAGTGTGCGCCATCAACAAGTGTCAGCGTGTGAACCATTCAACGAAACATCATCGGTATGGGTTTTCGGAGCCGAAGGCACTCTCGTGTACCGTCGATGACTGCACTACGCCTCGTCTGGGCCCGTCAACACCACATTGGACTGTTCATGACGGGAAATATGTTTCCTGGTCTTGCTTCAAATTGTATCGAGCGGATGGACGTGTACGTGTATGGAGACAAACTCATGAATTCATGGACCCTGCATATCAGCAGGGAACTGTTCAAGCTGGTGGAGCCTCTGTAATGGTCTGGGGCGTGCGCAGTTGGAGTGACATGGAACATTTGATACCTCTAGATATGATTCTGACAGGTGACACATACGTAAGCAGCCTGTCTGGGCACCTGCATCCATTCATGCCCATTGTGTATTCCGACGGACTTGGGCTATTCCAGCAGGACAATGCGACACACCACACGTCCACAATTGCTACAGAGTGGCTCCAGGAATACCCTTCTGAGTTTAAACATTTCCAATGGCCACCAAACTTCCCTCCAGCACTACTTCAGACATTATTCGGGTCCATACCACATCGCGTCGCGGCACTTCTGCGTGCTCGCGGGGGCTCTACACGATATTAGACAAGTGTACCAGTTTCTTTGGCTCTTCAGTGTAAATACAATTTCTTAGAATGAATGTCTATACAACTTGAGAACAATAAAGTCTTGAGGTACAGGGAAGATAAATAACGACACAGTCCCACAAGGCTGGGAACTGGTAGGCAATCACCTAATGAGCAGCCAATGCTGAGACGACACGGTCCCACGAGATGTGGACGTCACAGGCAGTCCACTGGCAATGACACGGTCCGATGAGGCTGGGGGCTCGTAGGCAGTCGACTGGTGAGCAGTAAGGCGTCGTAACGACACGATCCCACGAGGCGATGGGCTCGGGGGCAGTCAGAATGAATAGTCCTCGAAGCGGCTGGCGGAATCGCAGCATCTGAAGCGACTCAGGACGTAGCGGGCATCACGTGAGCACATGACCGCGCGGACGTAACTTAGTGCTCGCGACTGCAGCGCTGTGTGTTGTGACTTCCACGCCACGAAGTAACGAGGTAGGCTCGCCCGCACGCTACGGTTGCTGCTGTGTGGCTTGGCTGTACACATTAGCTTGCCTCTTCACGTTACAAACAATCTCCTAGGTGAGGCAGAGGCTGTAGCTGTCTCGCAAAACGTGCTCATAAGTGCGGTGACCGAAATATGCTGGGGCAACCTTCAGACACCAAGTGAGTTTCAGTGGGACACTATTTTAGAGGCCACAAGTTTGCTAATCCGTCAGAGAGATTTGTCAGGAGCTATATGTACCCATGTCAACTGGTAGTAACGTTATAATTAAGTTTAAATATCAGGACGGACTATATTCAACAATGTGGCAGGAATGGAACACCTACTACCGGAAGTAGTTGCTGTTTTGAGGTGGCTTTCTTGCACGGAGGGACCAAGCAACTATGCAGCCTCATCACAGGGCCAAGTAGGTCTGTAGAACGTCTGTGGAAAAATGATGGCACCCCAGACTAACAATAATTTATTAACAGAAACTATACAGATACTTCACTGCAGCAATAACTGGTGTGACAATAGTACAATACTAACTTACACTGAGGTGTCTTTAACTTTGGCCTACTCCTGAATCCAGTGAACGACGACTACGATCACCTGTAGAATGTCCAATGTGGCTCTTCTTCGTGATGGTTAGCGATGAGTCAGAATACTGTCTTGAGGTACTTCTGATAACTAAGTTGAGAGGAGCCGTGCCGCCAGCATATATCGGCGTTTGGCAGATTGATATGCACTTAGGAACTATATGTATGACGTAAGGTGGAAGCGTTGTCACGTATTGGCGGCTTATTAAGTTATTCATTGTTAAGCTTGATGCTGTTGGAAACCAGCTAGAGCACTCCAAGACTGGAAACCTGACATAAGGCAGGTGGCAGCCACAGACGGTAGCACTTAAGTTACACGATGTAAAACAGTAATGGGAGGAGCTTGCCACCTGCAGATACTCAGGGCAGTTGTCCCAAGGCAGACGTGTCAGCTCAGAGAATTAATTGGTAACTCCATATACCGTCTAGACCAGTGGTTCCCAACCTTTCTTGGACCATTACCCCTTAGTGCAATCAGAAATTAGCTAGTATCGCCGGCCACCCCTTGCCGTCCGTTGCCCCGCCCCCGCCCCTTCCACCACATTATCACCAACTTTATCATCTAACTAAACTGTAGAATGAAAGACTTTTATTGGACTAGTTTTATTTTTAAAATTATGAAAAATGAATGATATTTTGTGTGTGTGTGTGTGTGTGTGTGTGTGTGTGTGTGTGTGTGAGTGTGCGTCCACGCGCGCTCGTGTGTGTGTTAGAATGAATGATTATGGGATTCGTGGTGCATTACAAATACGACCCACTTCCTTCTCAGATAAGAAAGCTAACAATCCACAGTGAGGGTAGACACTTGTTACACAACATACTTATCCTTTATTACTGCTCTCCATTGCAGCACTTGCATGACCTGCACACTACAACCCCTTTTAAAATCAATGAAGTTCACATGCGTACATTATACTGTCTGTAAATCACTTGATTGCTGCACTTCTTACTGCTGAACCGGCAGAAATTTGAAGACTTCTGGCTGTTAATGTTTTGCGTCTAACCACTCTAACATTAATACTGTGTACAGCACTATAGCAGCCCTTACGTTGTAACTTCCGTGTTGCGCTGTCAATTAATTTATTTATCTGTTTCGAAGCGAGTAATGAAGCGATTCCTGGACTTCTGCAGGTACTATTTACAACTTGGAGAAAAGCCAAGATATGTATGTAGTGGGTGGACTATGTGAGGAATCTGTAACCTCTATCTCTTTAATGTTAGTGATTAAGTAAAAGTAATTATTGAAAACTGATATAATCAGTTTTAGATAGTTACAAAATTGTGATAATAGTAATAATCTTTCGAGAATAATTGACAGAAACATAATCGAATCGCTTATTTTTTTCCTCTCAGAACATTTCGTTTTATCTCTCAGGAGGTAATTACCCCCGGGCTGGGAACCACTGGTCTAGGCGCTGTCGTAAGGTTATACAATAGACGTTAGTCGCCCTGGAAGTGGCCCCGCGGTCTGGAACGCCATGTCACGGATTGCGCAGCTCCTCCCGCCGGTTCCAGTCCTCCCTCGGGCATGGGTGTGTGTGTGTGTTGTTCTTAGCATAAATTAGTTTAAGTAGTGTGTAAGTCTAGGGACCGACAATCTCAGTAGTTTGGTCCCTTAGGAATTCACACACATTTGCACTTTTTTTTTTTTTTTTTTTTTTTTTTTTCAGGAGGGGGGCGCTCCGCCCGAACTCACGGACTTCGAACGTGGTCAGGTCATTGGGTGTCACTTGTGTCATACGTCTGCACGCGAGATTTCCACACTCCTAAACATTCCTAAGTCCACTGTTTCCGATGTGATGGTGAAGTGGAAAAGTGAAGGGACACATATAGCACAAAAGCATACAGGCCTCCCTCGGCTGTTGACTGACAGGCAGCCGACAGTTGAAGAGGGTCGTGATGTGTAAGAGGCAGACACCTATCTAGACCATCACACAGGGATTACAAACTGCATCAGCATCCACTGCAAGTACAGGGTTATTACAAATGATTCAAGCGATTTCACAGCTCTACAATAACTTTATTATTTGATATATTTTCAAAATGCTTTGCACACACATACAAAAACTCAAAAAGTTTTTTTAGGCATTCTCAAATGTTCGATATGTGCCTCTTTAGTGATTCGGCAGACATCAAGCCGATAATCAAGTTCCTCCCACACTCGGCGCAGCATGTCCCCATCAATGAGTTCGAAAGCATCGTTGATGCGACCTCGCAGTTCTGGCACGTTTCTTGGTAGAGGAGGTTTAAACACTGAATCTTTCACATAACCCCACAGAAAGAAATCGCATGGGGTTAAGTCGGGAGAGCGTGGAGGCCATGACACGAATTGCTGATCATGATCTCCACCATGGCCGATCCATCGGTTTTCCAATCTCCTGTTTAAGAAATGCCGAACATCATGATGGAAGTGCGGTGGAGCACCATCCTGTTGAAAGATGAAGTCGGGGCTGTCGGTCTCCAGTTGTGGCATGAGCCAATTTTCCGCGGGCTACGCGTGAAACTTGCCCGCAAGCGTTCAACCGTTTCTTCGCTCACTGCAGGCCGACCCGTTGATTTCCCCTTACAGAGGCATCCAGAAGCTTTAAACTGCGCATACCATCGCCGAATGGAGTTATCAGTTGGTGGATCTTTGTTGAACTTCGTCCTGAAGTGTCGTTGCACTGTTATGACTGACTGATGTGAGTGCATTTCAAGCACGACATACGCTTTCTCGGCTCCTGTCGCCATTTTGCCTCACTGCGCTCTCGAGCGCTCTGACGGCAGAAACCTGAAGTGCGGCTTCAGCCGAACAAAACTTTATGAGTTTTTCTACGTATCTGTAGTGTGTCGTGACCATATGTCAATGAATGGAGCTACAGTGAATTTATGAAATCGCTTCAATCATTTGTAATAGCCCTGTACTATGACAGTTAAGCGGGAGGTGAGAAAACTTGGATTTCATGGTCGAGCAGGTGCTCATAAGCCACACATCACGCCAATAAATGCCAAACGACGCCTCGCCTGCTGTAAGGAGAATAAACATCGGACGATTGAACTGTGGAAAAACGTTATGTGGAGTGACGTATCACGGTACGCAATGTAGCGTTCCGATGGCAGGGTGTGGGTATGGCGAATGCCCGGTGAACGTCATCTGCCAGCGTGTGTGTAGCGCCAACAGTAAAATTCGGAGGCGGTGATGTTATGGTGTGGTCGTGTTTTTCATGGAGGGGGCTTGCACCCCTTGTTCTTTTGCGTGGCACTATCACAACAGAGTCCTACATTGATGTTTTAAGCACCTTCTTGCTTGCCACTGTTGCAGAGCTAATCGGTGCTGGCGATTGCATATTTCAACACGATCGAGCACCTGTTCATAATGCACGTCCTGTTGCGGAATAGTTACAAGAAAATAACATCCCTGTAATGGACTGATCTGCACAGAGTCCTCACCTGAATCCTATAGAACACCTTTGGAATGTTTTGGAACGCCGACTTCGTGCCAGGCCCCACCGCCCGACATCGATACCTCTCCTCAATGCAGAACTCCGTGAAGAATGGGCTGCCATTCCCCAAGAAATCTTCCAGCACCTGATTTAACGTATGCCTGATAGAGTGGAGGCTGTGATCAAGGCTAAGGGTGGGCCAGCACCATATTGAATTCCAGCATTCCGGATGGAGGGTGCCACGAACGTGTAAGTCATTTTCAGCCAGGTGTCCGGATACTTTTGATCACATAGTGTAGGTGCCTTGTGACAGCGTTTGGCGCTGATCTGCCATCACTGAAAGTCTTTCTGCCTCGCCCCTAACCAATCGGATATTGCACACTGACTTTACACGCTTAACGTTCTGATATGCTGCCTCAACCCTATGTCAGGACATGCCAGTATAAACTGAGTCTCGCCTTGTGGGTCCTTTGTTACAAGCTAGCAGTAACTAAGTTGCTATGTATGACAGTGTCCATTATCTTCTGGAGGACAAAGCAGAAGGATGCCTGGGAGCAGTATTTACTTTTACTTGTTTTAGGAAGGAAAGAAGATTAAGATTTAATGTCCCTACGGATTTGAGGTCACGAGACACGGACCACAAGCGCACATTCGGGAAGGAATTCGGTTTTGTCCTTTCCATAGCAACCACCGTGGCGTTTTTCTAAGCGAGTCATAGGAAAGGCACTAAACATAAATGAGGATAGCTGGACGAGTATTTGAACAACCATCCTGCCGAATTCGGGCATGATCGTGTTATAGCGGTAATGAAATCCAGTTGAGGTTTCGTGATGGCCTGGGAATTTGTTTTATTGATTTGGGGTCAAAAGAATTCTTTCCGCCGATTGCGAAATGAGAGCCGATCATTACGAAAACTTTTTGAATGGTACGACACTTTTCACAGTGTCGTAACAGTTTAATACCTGACCTTTTTCTTAAATGGTTCAAATGGCTCTGAACACTATGGGACTCAACATCTGTGGTCATCAGTCCCCTAGAACTTAGAACTAATTAAACCTAACTAACCTAAGGACATCACACACATCCATGCCCGAGGCAGGATTCGAACCTGCGACCGCAACAGTCGCGCGGTTCCGAACTGAGCGCCTAGAACCGCTTGGGCACCACGGCCGGTCTTTATTCTTATAAGCACAGCTTAGTTCCTATCCTTACACTTAAGAACACAACATCGTTGTTAGAAGTAGGTCACTTCACTTTAATCTTCTATGCTTCGGCTACAAAGGCATACAGATGGCAGCAATAATAAACTAATGTAAGTGAGACCCAAAAAGACTACATCTGACTGAAATCAACTTTATAATGTAGATTAGGTGTGACTGAGTAACAGATCAATTAGCTCCGAACCGTATCAGCAAAAGTTCACGACAGTTCAGAAATAGTGAAACTAGATGTTGCCTTCAGTGCCTCAGGACTGCATGATGAAGTTTCACCGACGTTTCAGCACTAAATTAGTTGCAGAAGAGGGCAGAAATACTATAAGCTATATTGGTAGCGCCTTAGGTTGATACACAGAGCCAGAAGAAAGGTAATATCGTGCATAAATCGACGGAAAAAAACGTTCAATGTTTTTCTCTCTCATAGCCAGTTAGTCTTCCTCGATCAATACTCATAGCCTACTACTATGTTCACTGCAGCCGTTTCAAATGGGAACACAAAGAAGGACAGCAGATAACAAAATTTTGCTTATTGTGGGTATACAGTACAGCAAGAAAAAGACTACATGACTAAATATGCAGGTGATGTGCAGATACAGAGGGCATGAAATTTGGTACACAGTGCTGACACTTCTGGCAAGAACAACGGCTCTAACGCGGCTGGGCATCGAGTCGAACCGATCTTGGACGACAGGTACTGATAAGTTATTCCGTTCTGCTTCAGTCCTGACTCAGAGCTCGTCTATTTCAGTGGTTGTTGTGTGATGGCGCACTAGTCTCTCGTCAACACATGACCAGGTGTTTTCAGTGAATGATAGATCTGAAGACCGTGCTGACCAGAACACCAGTCGAGCACGCCGTGTCGTGGTGGGTCAGGACCTCACTGGAAACATACTGCTGTGCCAGGTCCCACCTGGTGCAGCACTCAGCTCTTGTGACGACTCAGCAAAACGACTTCATAAGGAGGGCATCGCAAGTCAGCTCGGTAACTATGTGTCAGGTCACAAATGTCCAAGAACCAGTATTCAGTAAAATGATGATGTAAAAGTCACCGGACTGGGCTTCTGAAAGACAAGTTGCAACACCTTTAATAGTACCACCAGGGTTGTGAAGTAGCTGCTATGACAGGAGGACTGGAGCATAATGTCACGGTTGTTCAACAGCTGGGCCTTGCACCCTGGCTTAGAGGGAAACAGCTACTCTGTCGTCAGTAGCTGCTGGCCGCTGCCTGCGCGAAGCCTGACTGCTAACGACATAGTGGTTTTCCACTGGCGAGTCACCCGCTGGGTGACTGCAATCTGCCACAGGTCATCATCCATGCCAGAGGTCACGGTTTGACCGCCTACCCCAGTGCGCTTACCACCTAGTTGCAGAAGCAGGCTAGCATCTGAGGCCACTTTCTGCTGTCCACCACTGGTTGCTGACACCACCCCAAGTCAGCGCCTCTGCTACTGTGGTCACCGCAGCTTCTAGCCAGCTGCCGTCATCGCCATGGGGAAGATGCAGTAAGCCGCCCTTCTGGCGGGCTACACGCTGGACCAACAGTGGCCACTTACGTCACGGAGGCCATTGACCACCTCTCCTTCTCTGTCATCACCGCTGTAATTGAGTAAAACACTAATTCAACCAGAATTTGCTTTCGTGAAGGATCACTGCCTTGCACCTGCTGCCACTCCATTGCAACTACGCCGTGGGAAGTGTACTGTCATGCATCCTCACCTAACACAGCCAGCTGCACCTGCGACCAAGGAGGTCACTCACCCCGACCGCTATAATGTGGCGTTGCATTAGCTTGTTGAACAACTATGTCATGGGGACCTCAGATATATGTCGCAGCCACCGGCTTTAACACATCACAAATGTAACAGTTATGGTCCAAAGTACCGGATATGCCAACCAGAGGTGATTGTGTTCTGTAATCTATGGTACCTCACGCCGTAAAGTGAGGAGGTGGGACCATATGACGATGACGAATGCAATGTGGTCACATTCGTTAACATGCACAAGTTCATCGTGATGCTGTACGCGGAACTGGGATGCGGCTGTAAAGACGGCATGGAGCTAGTCCGAGTGCAGTGTCGTCATTAGGCACACCACTGTCGCCGCCTCTCTTTGTACCGCGTCAAGGAAAGGCACAATGATGGTGACCGTAATGGTATTCTGTTGTGTTGCAGACATCGTCGCACTGTCCGTAATGATAGCCGTTTTGCTACAAAGAAGCCCATTTCTTGAATCGAGGTTAGTGGCGTGGCTGTATGATACTCCAAGTCCAAGCGAACAATATGGCTGTCTCCAGGCTGAAAGCTACTCTGCACTGGAGTATGCACTGATTTCTTACGTCTTGACGGGTTAAAACTGCGTGACAGTCTGGGACTCGGAACTTAAGAATTTCACCGGCAAGTGCTGAGGTTAGAACAAATGGTTCAAATGGCTCTGAGCGCTATGGGACTTAACATCTGAGGTCATCAGTCCCCTAGAACTTAGAACTACTTAAACCTAACTAACCTAAGGACATCATACACATCCATGCTCGAGGCAGGATTCGAACCTGCGACCGTAGCGGTCACGCGGTTCCAGACTGTAGCGCCTAGAACCGCACGGCAACCCCGACCGGCCAGGATAGAGCACACGATCGCAAAAAGCAAGTTAGAGTCCCCGTCTTGCACACAGTTTTAGTCTACCAATAACTTCCAGTGGATCTGTCCTCTCGGGTGGTTGTCGCGTGGGGCCATTGAAATCCTGTACTGTGTTGAGTATGGCTCTCTTGAATCCATCGACTCTATATCTGAGTAACAGTAGTGGGATCCTGATCATCACGAGCATCAATGTCGAGGAAAGATATACTGTAGTATCGATAAGCCATGATCCAGCCACTGTTGATTTCTGACATGTTATGGTAGACGTTTCGCCTTCTTACGTGAGGCTTTAACGCGATCTTGTCACAAACAATAAACACTGCAACGCAATTTCTGAATGAGTAAATGCGCTGCGCAGTCTTTCTTTATACAGGGTGTTAAAAAAAGTGTCGCATACTTTCAGAGGTGGTGGTACCCATCGAAACAAGAAAAATAAGCCTAGTGAACATGGGTCCAGAATGCATACTTTCTGAGATAAATCCACTAAACATGGGTCTGGAAATGCATACTTTCCGCGATAAACACATGTTTACAGGAGGTGTTCAAAGCGGCGTCCATTCATGACAGTTCGTCCCCTCTGCCCTCCAACGTAAGGGATGACGCATCCTTTGAAGTATACCCGGTTGTTATTGTGCCTCTTGGCAAGCATTGAAGACGCGGACCTGTAGTGTCCGCACGTCATTCATTGGCGTAGCGTAGACCAGACCAATTCCTTCAAGTGCCCCCATAACCAAAAGTCTGGGAGATTGAGGTCTGGAGAACGAACGAGCTAAGATCTTTGAAAATGGAAGCGTAGTGATCCAAATCCTTTCATGCGAGTTAACGTGGATATATTCCTATTAGTACGTACAAGCTCTTCTATATCGGTTGGTACGTTCACACTATTGTTTTGTAGTAATGTGCTCTCTGATTCTTCATTGCTGACTGTGCTCGATGGAAACCCATAAGCGCCATCCCAAATAAAGTTAAAAGACCGATAGCCTGCATCGACTGATTTCCATATTACTTTGTTGCAACCACGGAACGGTCCTCACGAATAGTAACAGGGAAGCCAACAACGTTCGTCTCCAATGGCTAAATCACCATAAACTGTGTTATATGCCCTCAGCTTATGATACACTGTAGCGAAGTTTGAAATTCAGCCCGTGCTCAAAAAATGGTTCAAATGGCTCTCAGCACTTTGGGACTTAACATCTGAGGTCATCAGTACCCTAGAACTTAGAACTACTTAAACCTAACTAACCTAAGGACATCACACACATCCATGCCCGAGGCAGAATTCGAACCTGCGACGGTAGGAGTCGCCCGGTCCCAGACTGAAGCACCTACAACCGCTCGGCCACACCATCCGGCTCAGTCCGTGCAACCGGCACATATACTAATCATAATGAGCTTTAGGCCACGATCCCTCCTCTCTTTACTGGCTAAAAGTTGGCGGTGAAAACTTTCACTCCCATGGTTCTAACCAGCTGCTTTCGTGCCCTGTGTCAACATACTAGCGCGCCCTAGCGACCAGAGCTACGTAGCTGAATACTCCCTATTTTGCGAAGAAGGAGAGTAAAGAGAGCAAGAGGTACTTACTGACAGCTTCGATGACATCAGCGAGCAGCACGCCGTCCACCACATCGGCTTGTAGGTCGAGCACGCGGCGCTTGCAGCGGGCCTTCTCCAGGTAGTGGTTGGCCCAGTCCGTGTACACCTGCAACCATCACATCGTATCGCATTACATCACATCGTACCACGCTGCGTCTTTTATAAGGGAGACTATACTGATCCTGAATGCTGGAAGACTGATAATGAACATTAGAAATCAGATATGTGCTCCTTATATTCCCCTTAAACTGGCCAGCGAGTCCTACGACGTCATCTCCGAACTCGCCGTCTACGTACGCTCGGAGGCACGACACATGAGTCTCCGCTGCTACCCACTCGTCACTTGAACCTATTGTCGTGTACACGTCTCGCCCAGAAAGGAGAGCGTCTACACTAGTTCGCTTGTATAACAGCGGGCTCGCAACATTTCTGCTACATACACAACCTTTTTTAGAGGAATTTCCCACCTTAGACTAAAATTGTTATTCATTTCCAGAATAAGATTTTCACTCTGCAGTGGAGTGTGCACCGATATGAAACTTCCTAGCAGATTAAAAGTGTGTGCCGGACCGAGACTCGAACTCGGGACCTTTGCCTTTCGCGGTGTTGTGTGATGTCCTTAGGTTAGTTAGATTTAAGTAGTTATAAGTTCTAGGGGACTGATGACCATAGATGTTAAGTCCCATAGTACTCAGAGCCATTTGAGCCTTTCGCGGTCAAGTGCTCTAGCAACTGAGTTACCCCAGATCGACTCACGCCCCGTCCTCACAGCTTTACTTCTGCCAGTATCTCGTCTCCTATCTTCCAAACTTTACAGAAGCTCTCCTGCGACCTTGCAGAACTAGCACACTCCACTGCAGAGCGAAAATCTCATTCTCGAAACATCCCCCAGGCTGTGGTTAAGCCATGTATCCGCAATGTCCTTTCTTCCAGGAGTGCTAGTTCTGCAAGGTTCGCAGGAGTGCTTCTGTTAAGTTTGGTAGGTAGGATACGAGGTACTGGCAGAAGTAAAGCTGTGAGGAGGGGGCCTGAGTCGTGCTTGCGTAGCTCAGTTGGTAGAGCACTTGCCCACGAAAGGCAAAGGTCCCGAGTTCGAGTCTCGGTCCGGCACACAGTTTTAATCTGCCAGGAAGTTTTATTATTCATTTATTTCACACAATCACGATTACAGCTCTACAGCCATTCTCAAGTGCAAAATAAAATGACTCAAAACGTCCGACCTGCCTAAATGACATAAGCAGCCACTGGGCTTGACGATTCCTATATACCATTGTAATCACTTATCAGTTAGCGGTGAATATATATATCTGTGTGTGTGTGCGTGTGTGTGTGTAAATTTATTTTAATATTTAGTATCTAGAGGATGCCTAATAATTACTTTAACAAACACACACCTTCAAAGTGTTACCGAGTCAGTAACGAAAGCACCAGAAAATATGAAATGTGGATCTGTAACGACAGTACCAGAAAATATGACATAAGGATGAAGGGCAATCTCTAAATGGTGATGAATTATTAAGGTAAATTTATAACAGTATTCGAAAAATTTACTGAAACGAATGATAAGCTAACGAACTCGTTGTTAGCCCATAAACTCAAGTTGGCATGAGCAAAATAATACAGAAATAGTCCGCTTTCTGATACACTTATGAGCTGAACCATTATGAACACCTGCTTAACAGCGCGTTGGTCCACTCTGCAACGTAATTCAGCAGCAATTCCGTGTGGCATGGATTCGAGAAACCCTCTGTAAATTTTCGGAGGTGTGTGGCACCAGATAATTATGCACGAGCCCGCATCTCGTGGTCGTGCGGTAGCGTTCTCGCTTCCCACGCACGGGTTCCCGGGTTCGATTCCCGGCGGGGTCAGGGATTTTCTCTGCCTCGTGATGGCTGGGTGTTGTGTGCTGTCCTTAGGTTAGTTAGATTTAATTAGTTCTAAGTTCTAGGCGACTGATGACCTCAGCAATTGAGTCGCATAGTGCTCAGAGCCATTTTGAGCCAATTATGCACGGCGTCGCAGAAGTGTTCCATCGAGTTTAGATCAGACAAATTTGGTGGCCAAGACATCAACGTGAGTACACTATTATGCTCTTCAAAGCACTGTACCACGATTCTGTCCTTGTGACACGGACATTTATTCTGTTATAAGATGTCGCCGCCGTCGGGAAAGACATCAAGCATGAAAGGGTGCAGATGGGACTCTAATGTTCACATAGTGCACCGCTGTCGTGGCGTGCTAGATTACTACCGCAGGTTCCATGGAGGCCAGCGTGTTTCTCCACCAAAGCATAATACTGCACCCCATAGGCTGCGTCCGAGGCGCACTGCATGTTGCGACTAGCCGTTCGCGTGGATGACAGAGTATCCGAACACGACTATCGACCTAGTCTAACATAAAATATCACTGCCGGCCGTAGTGGCCGAGTGGTTATAGGCGCTACAGTCTGGAATCGCGCGACTGCTACTGTCACAGATTCGAATCCTGCCTCGGGCATGGATGTGTGTGATGTCCTTAGGTTAGTTAGGTTTAAGTAGTTCTAAGTTCTAGGGGACTGATGACCTCAGAAGTTAAGTCCCATAGTGCTCAGAGCCATTTGAACCATAAAATATCATTCATCCGACCAGATGACACCTTTATAATAATCAACGGTCTAATCTTGATGATTCCATGCACAATACAATAGTTACTGACAATAGCGTTTGGATAAAATGGGGCAACATGTGGATCACCTGCTGCGGCGTCGCATGTTTAACTACGGGCACTGAACGGTGTGTCCCGAAACACTTATACCTTCGCCAGCATGGTATTCTTACGTGAGATATGCCACAGACCACAACCTGTGCTGCTCTACAGGCGGGCATCCTCCGACACCCACATTCTGTGATGAAGCATTGACGTAAACTCCCTTGTCGCCTGCTCATCGTTTGACCGTCTATCAACCGCTGTCGGTAGATAATGAAGCTAACAGTACGCGAACAGACGATCAGCCTCGTCGTTTTAGAGATTCCCATTCCATGTTGCCGGCTCATATCAATCTGCCCCTTGTCGAAGTCACTTCCGTCAGTGGATTTCCTCATTTGTGGCCAGTCTCGTCGTTAGAATGGTTCTCCATTCGTCTCTGCTGCGGTTACGCCGGCCGCTGTGGCCGAGCGGTTCTACGTGCTTCAGTCCGGAACCACGCGGCTGCTACGGTCGCAGGTTCGAATCCTGCCTCGGGCATGGATGTGTGTGATGATCTTAAGTTAGTTAGGTTTAAGCAGTTCTAAGTCTAGGGGACTGATGACCTCAGATGTTAAGTCCCATACTGCTTAGAGCCATTTGAACTATTTTTGCTGCGGTTACGTACGTTCCTTACCTCGTCACGTGCCCACAACACCACCAGGCGGCATTCAGTCTCGCTTTCGGCAGTGGTCATAATGTTTTGGCTCATAATTGTAACAGTGACTTCACTCTGTTCCAATTTTCGTTTGAGGCTACATGAATATTTTCTCATGGTGGAGAAGGAATATACAACAATACAACCATTTTGTTTGCATTGGCCGAAATTTGTATGTCTTTCATCTGAAGCGTGAATTACAGCATGAAACTTATTCCACAAATCACTCCTCGTCTAATGGAATACATTTACAATTTTGTACACTCAATCAATTAATTTTCGTCTTACACCCTCCATTTGCCGCAGTGGCTACACCGGTTCCCGTGAGATCACCGAAGTTAAGCGCTGTCGGGCGTGGTCGGCGCTCGGATGGGCGACCATACAGGCCGCCATGCGCTGTTGCCATTTTTCGGGGTGCACTCAGCCTCGTGATGCCAATTGAGGAGCTACCCGACCGAATAGTAGCGGCTTCGGTCAAGAATACCATCGTAACGACCGGGAGAGCAGTGTACTGACCCCACGCCCCTCCTATCCGCATCCTCCATGAGGATGACACGGCGGTCGGATGGTACCGGTAGGCTACTCGTGGCCTGAAGACGGAGTGCTTGTACCCTCCATAGTATTACGAAACACAGCTTCGCTAAAGGCCATCTGATCCCGACAATCGGTCATTTCGCTTTGTCAGTGCTACTTCACAGCTGCAAGATCGTGTACTCATCTTGCGTACTAACAATGAGTCACGACTAGCGTTACACTCCTGCATACTTGAGTAAGAGAGAACGAGTCGACGCTTATGAAGCAATCGATCGCCGTAGACTCAGACTCGAATATTCGCGGAACTACAGCAGGAACGAAGGGAGTCCGTTAGCACTGATATAACAGCGGCGCCTCGATTTGTAAAGTATGCATCCAGCAGCTTTAGATTTGTTCTCGCTCTGTTTCCGATCTCTAGTGAACAATATATGATTTTCAAGGTACAAATGGAACGAGAGGCCGGCCGGAGCGGCCGAGCGGTTCTAGGCGCTACGGTCTGGGACCGCGCGACCGCTACGGTCGCAGGTTCGATTCCTGCCTCAGGCATGGATGTGTGTGATGTCCTTAGGTTATTTAGGTTTAAGTAGTTCTAAGTTCTAGGGGACCGATCACCACAGCAGTTAATTCCCATAGTGCTCAGAGCCATTTGAATCCTTTTTTTGACCACACAGACCAAAGTAACCAACGCCTGACACTATCTGGCTGAATTTGCGTGCGTTATTTGGAGATTTGATACACTGGTGGAAACTAAAGTTTCACATTTTATAGTGTTTGTGAAAACAGATTGTGAGTGCTTCACACGATCGTTAAAGTAACAGTTTGGTGATAAACAAAGTGTGACTAGCTTCGCAAGTAATTTGTCTTGTCGTTACACTGTTGAACACCGGCAGATGACCATCAAGAATACTGGGAAACACACGAACCTGAGGTACATGTTTGCTTACATTTGGTACAGTAGGGCAGATGTTTGTGGAACCTCTCCTCCTTTGTGGCGCATGTTGTTACTAGATGATCAAGTTCCATACATTATGTCACTGAAGTTCTTTGCAGCGACACAGAAGAAGTGTTTAATTCAATGGAAAAGGTTTGGTGTCGTAATGCGGCAGCTGTAAAAGGTTTATACACAGAGGAAAGAGATTAGTGAATTGGCCACACAAGAGATGGAAGGAGACTAACATGACACTAGGCCTGTTCCATGAAAAGATGATGATGATAAAATACAAGGGCGTGCTGAAAAGTAATGCCTCCGTATTTTTTATGTGAAAACTCTTAAAACTTTTTAAATAAAACAAACATTATTAACATTCTACCTCTTTATTCTTCATGTCTACATATTTATTTCTCTACATAGTCACTCTGGCTACGAACACATTTCTCCAAACGAGAGACCAGTTTGTTCATACCGTCACTGTAAAACATTTGACTTTGTTGACGGAGTCACAACTTCACTTCTGCTTCATCGCTACCAAATTAAAGTGCTCGAAGGTGTTCATTAAGTTTTCGAATCAGATGAAAATCTAAACGGACCAAGTCGGGACTGTATGGAGGATAACCGACGAGAGTGAACCCAAGGCGTCGGATTGTTGGAGATGTCACAGCACTCGTGTATGGTCTGGCATTATTATACCGAAAAAGTGGGTGCTTCATGTATGGACGAACTCTTCGAATTCGTGCTTTCAGTTTTACAAACAGCGACATAGACACATACATACACACGTACATTGTGCGATCAAGACATTTCTATATTTCAAAGCTGTCCCAAATATGAATGGCCGCCTGCCTCAACAATGGATTTATTTCTCCATCACGTAATCGACATACACATACACACGTACATTGTGCGATCAAGACATTTCTATATTTCAAAGCTGTCCCAAATATGAATGGCCGCCTGCCTCAACAATGGATTTATTTCTCCATCACGTAATCGACATAGCTACGTTACACACCACCATGTTACACGCTACAATTCGGAGCCCTCTACCGGAAGAGGGCTGAAAATACGTAGATATGAAGAATAAACGTCTAGAATGTTAATAATGTTTATTTTATTTATACACCTTTCAGGCTTTTCATAAAAAGAATTCGGAGGCATTACTTTTCAGCACGTCGTCGTAGTAGTGTCTCATGTGATTCAGTGGAAGAATTCTAAAACAGTATAAAAATTCCACTCAGATCGATGTGTAGGAGCAATTCTCGAATATCGTTCACTAACTTCGTAGTCGCGGACCCTTGCCAAGACGGATTACAGAGAGAGAGAGAGAGGGGGGGGGGGTGATAGATAGGGAGAGGGAGGGAGGAAGGGGATAAGAGAAGATTGAAAGTAGATCTGCATGTTTTGTTTAGCCACTGCGAGATCATCACAGAAGTGCCCACCATCTACACTGCCGCAAATAAAAATAGTACGCCTGGAAAGACGACGCCGACTCTGATCTGATGACGGCATATGCCCCTTGGGTATAGTAGATGTACAGATAATGGTTAAAGCGACGTCCGGCAATAGATAGCGTAGTGGCATAACTATCAGACCATCATCTGTGTCTACCCTTTGATAAGGAATGCTCACAACCAGAAGGCTCAGTGTGGTGCAAACGTGTGAAGCTAGCAGCCAACCAAGCCACGGAGACGAGAGTTTGAAAGGGGTCAAACAATGACCTT
The DNA here is from genome assembly GCF_023864275.1 of Schistocerca cancellata. Taxonomy (NCBI): domain Eukaryota; kingdom Metazoa; phylum Arthropoda; class Insecta; order Orthoptera; family Acrididae; genus Schistocerca; species Schistocerca cancellata. Next base: position 124,470,773 of record NC_064629.1, on the reverse strand, counting down.
CCGAGAGGTGGGACGGTCCTTCTGGAGAATTCTACATCTACATGTACATTTATACTCCGCAAGCCACCCAACGGTGTGTGGCGTAGGGCACTTTACGTGCCACTGTCATTACCTCCCTTTCCTGTTCCAGTCGCGTATGGTCCGCGGGAAGAACGACTGCCGGAAAGCCTCCGTGCGCGCTCGAATCTCTCTGATTTTACATTCGTGATCTCCTCGGGAGGTATAAGTAGGGGGAAGCAATATATTCGATACCTCATCCAGAAACGCAACCTCTCGAAACCTGGACAGCAAGCTACACCGCGATGCAGAGCGCCTCTCTTGCCGAGTCTGCCACTTGAGTTTGCTAAACATCTCCGTAACGCTATCACGCTTACCAAATAACCCTGTGACGAAACGCGCCGCTCTTCTTTCGATCTTCTCTATCTCCTCTGTCAACCCGACCTGGTACGGATCCCACACAGATGAGCAATACTCAAGTATAGGTCGAACGAGTGTTTTGTAAGCCAACTCCTTTGTTGATGGACTACATTTTCTAAGGACTCTCCCAATGAATCTCGAGGTGACACAGTTATTATTACAGGGGGCTTGTATGCTACAGTAGTGGTGTTGAAATCGCTGTCCGTACAAAGAATAATCTGGCGCAGTGCTAAAGTCACTAGATACGAATTTGGCAAAAGCGAGTTTCATAATTATGTCTGACCATCGAATTTCCACACAAGTTGGAACTGCTGCGTCAGTTGTGCAATGACGCTGGAATCAGTGGTCACGTGAACATCCTCACACATGTAGACGAGGCTCTGGACATGCACGCAGTACAGACGCCTGCCAGGATCGTCGTATTGTAAGGGCAGCAGTGGCAGATCGTACAGCTACCACAGCACAGATAAAAGGGCTTGTGAGCGGAACGTGTCAACACGAACTGTTGCGAGCCTGTTATTAGCAGTGCGACTACGGGCACGCACACCTCTAGCCCCTCTTCAACTCATGTCATAGCATCGACGTGCACGGCTCCACTGGTGTCGTCAAGGGATCACTTGGCCTTCAACGATGAAAGCATATTCTGCCTGCAGGCAAGTGATGGTCGTTTGAGTGTACGATGTAGACCTGGTCGTCCCTGTCCCGTAGAGTGCATTCATCCAAGACACACCGGTCCCACCCTAGGCCTTACGGTCTGGGGTGCGATAAGCTATAGCTCTCGTTCACCTTTGGTGTTTCTGGAGGAGACGCTAACCAGCGCTCGGTACGTGCAGAATGTTGTTAGACCCCTTCTTTTGCAGTTCTTTCAACAGGAAGGTGATTTGTTGTTCCAACAGGATAACGCTCGTCCACACGCTCCCCGTGAAACTCATCGTGCTGTGCAAGACGTGCAGCAACTTCCCTGACCAGCCCGATCTCCGGACTTGTCTCCAATCCAAAACATTTGGGATAGGATGGGACGAGGAGCGACTCGTGCAATTCTTCAACCAACAACTCTCACAGAACTACCTGAACAGATCGAGCAGGCGTGGCATGGTGTATCCCAAGACAGATTCGCTATCTGTACGATCGACCGGATGTCAGACTCAGCGACTGCATTTCCGCCCGTGGAGGCTACACCACGTACTAATATTGGTGTTTCAGCTTGGTCAGATACCTGCTACCTCAGAACGGCTTGTGCTATTGATCTGTAAATGTAATCGTTTCATGTGCTCCGTATGCACTGCTGTAATAATAAATCTTGAATTAACTGGAAATCTCTAAAGGGGTGGACTATTTTTTTCTCGCGGTGTATTTACAATGGGAATCCCTGTGTGAAAATTGTTGTTCCTCTGTACATCATTCATAAACTTTGTCAGAAATGAGAACCAAAATAAAAAAGAATCATACTGCCTCAGTCACATACGGTATAGTGGTTTATGGAGTAAGATATCGACAGAGAGAATAATGGGTAATTATCACGTAGTTTCTAGCTGAATCTGTTATTACTAGCGCTCTGACAGTGTCGATATGGATGCATGGCTCAACAGAAATGGCTTTGGGCTCCGAGCTGGCATAACTTCAACTACGATGGTAATGTTTTGCACTGGCCCAGTAGTGTCAAACCGCACACGATGGACATTTTTGTAGAGTAATAAAGGGCATCCCTAGATACGACTGCAGGCCTGTGCACTGTATCTTAATATTTACAGGAACGGACTAAAGTTTGACATGTACGTTCCGTTACTATTCACTAACACCCTCTGCATTTGGCCAGTTAAGGTATCTACCCAGTGGACACTGCAAGGAGAAGGAAATGGCATTCATACCTTCAGGTAACAGCTAGCTGGGCACTGAGCAAGCCTGAAATATCAGTTGGTTAACTTTTCGTGCTTGTAAGAGTAACGTTTACACACGAAATCGAGGTTGTAAGCTTTTATCGGTCAGTAGCGAGGTGACACAGTTATTATTGTGGGCTCGTATGCTACAGTAGTGGTGTTGAAATCGCTGTCCGACAAAGAATAAGCTGGCGCAGTGCTAAAGTCACTAGATACGAATTTGGCACAAGCGAGTTTCATAATTATGTCTGACCATCGAAGTATAGAAATCCGATGGTACTTCCAACTCACTTAAGGGTACTTTCGGGATGGGTCCTCTGAAAGGCTTGTGGCTGATTTCCTGCGCTGTCTTAAAAAATTACGAGCTTAGTGCAGAGTACAGACATGTGAGCGCGAAAACCATCGATAACATTTGGGAGGGTTTTCAGCGATAATTTCTGACAACATTGGTATAAGAGAACTGTCGCGTCTGATGGCTAGTTACTGAGAAGCATTTCGTTTGATTTCTTATCATTTATCCTTGTATCTTGATTGCACAGGAAAAATCCACACAGCAGTTCAGAAGCTGCCGACATGTGTTGTATGTCTTGTTTGAAACAGGATTGTTCCATTCACTCGCAGCACTTGGGTTGAAAACAGTAAGGCACACATTCAAAATGGTTCAAATGGCTCTGAGCACTATGGGACTTAACATCAGTTCCCTAGAAGTTAGAACTAGTTAAACCTAACTAACCTAAAGACATCACACACATCCATGCCCGAGGCAGGATTCGAACCTGTGACCGTAGCGGTCGCGCGGTTCCAGACTGAAGAAGGCTCACATTACTCTTCGCCCTCTAGCTTGCATTCAATACTGCTCTGTTCTGTCTCGGGTTTGTTTTGCGCACAGTGTTAGACGAACATTAACAATGATGCAGAGCAGTGCGAATAGGTTAACTGATGAAGAGCTGGCAGATAAGCACGTTGTGTAAGGGTTTACTGTTAGCAGTGGAAGAACGGCACAACGACGCGGTGCTACGCTGTTCCCGCACGACGGCAGCCACATCGCGGTAACTGTGTCAATAACACAGCCAATGGAGCGTCGCATTCCACTCTGCCGAGATCGTGGCGATCCGCATTTTGGACACTACTTGAAAGTGACAGTTTTTGATTTATTACGTGTCATACTGCACACTGACAGAATAGATAAAATACCCTCGATAAAAGTGTGTGCGCTTCATCTGACTATAGTTGCATTATTTGTATTCTGTGTTGTACGTTTGGTGACTGCATACTACAGGCTTTCCCACTACTGCGAAGGCGTTTTTACATTATCCCTTAAGAGCCTCCGAAATTTTGTTAGTGGATGGTGCTGGTGGTTAGTGTTTAACGTCCCGTCGACAACGAGATCATTAGAGACGGAGCGCAAGCTCGGATTAGGGAAGGATTGGGAAGGAAATCGGCCGTGCCCTTTCAAAGGAATCATCCCGGCATTTGCCTGAAACGACTTAGGGAAATCACGGAAAACCTAAATCAGGATGGCTGGAGACGGGATTGAACCGTCGTCCTCCCGAATGCGAGTCCAGTGTGCTAACCACTGCGCCACCTCGCTCGGTTTTGTTAGCGGAATTAGGGTTTACCTTAAATAGTGATGTAGACGGAGAGTTTAACCGAATTAAATCTTCACGTAGTAGAATTCACTCAGAAACGATCTTCACTGTAGAACAAGAGCAATATTTTGGAATTTGAATCTGATTTACCGAAAAGAATTTTGTTGTACTGTTTGGCATAAATCGATCTGATAGTTACTTTGCCGAATATTCGTAGTTTCGGATAATTCCATGACGTCACCTTAGTGGACGTTTTCCCGAGCTGTTCGACATTTTTTAATAGGAAAGACGTAATAATGTTAAAGTAATGTACAGTCTTACGACTCAGCTCACAACAACATGCGAAAGTGTAATCTGTATCTTAGTATATACTGTATACTTTGATAGATACAAGACATTCAGAGCGCAACTATCCGGCCTGATTACGGTTTCCAACACCACTCTTTGAACTTGTGTCTAATGGTATTATATGTGGGAAACAATGGTAGTAGAATGGATCGTAAATAAAATTTCCTTGGAATGACAATTTATGTTTATTATACCTACAGTGGCCTGGCATGAAATACTGTTCATACGAAAATTACACTACTGGCCATTAAAATTGCTACACCACGAAGATGGCGTGCTACAGACGCAAAATTTAACCGACAGGAAGAAGATGCTGTGATATGCAAATGATTAGCTTCTCAGAGCATTCACACAAGGTTGGCGCCTGTGGCGACACCTACAATGTGCTGACATGAGGAAAGTTTCCAACCGATTTCTCATACGCAAACAGCAGTTGACCGGCGTTGCCTGGTGAAACGTTGTTGTGATGCCTCGTGTAAGGAGGAGAAATGCGTACCATCACGTTTTCGACTTTGATAAAGGTCGGATTTTAGCCTATCGCGATTGCGGTTTATCGTATCGCGACATTGCTGCTCGCGTTGGTCGAGATCCAATGACTGTTAGCAGAATATGGAATCGGTGGGTTCGGGAGGTTAGTACGGAACGCCGTGCTGGATCCCAACGGCCTCGTATCACTAGCAGTCGAGATGACAGGCATCTTATCCGCATGGCTGTAACGGATCGTGCAGCAACGTCTCGATCGCTGAGTCTACAGATGCGGACGTTTGCAAGACAACAACCAACTGCGCGAATAGTTCGACGACGTTTGCAGCAGCATGGACTATCAGCTCGGAGACCATGGCTACAGTTACCCTTGACCATGCATCACAGACAGGAGCGTCTGCGATGGTGTACCCAACGACGAACCTGGGTGCGCGAATGGCAAAACCTCATTTTTTCGGATGAATCCAGGTTCTCTTTACAGCATCATGATGGTCGCATCCGTGTCTGGCGACATCGCGGTGAACGCACATTGGAAGCGTGTATTCTTCATCGCCATACTGGCGTATCACCCGGCGTGATGGTATGGGGTGCCATTGGTTACACGTCTCGATCACCTCTTGTTCGCTTTGACGGCACTTTGAACCGTGGACGTTACATTTCAGATGGTTTACGTCCCGTCGCTCTACCCTCCATTCGATCGCTGCGAAACCCTACATTTCAGCAGGATAATGCACGACCGCATGTTGCAGGTCCAGTACGGGCCTTTCTGGATACAGAAAATGTTCGACTGCTGCCCTGGCCAGCACATTCTCCAGATCTCTCACCAATTGAAAACGTCTGGTCAATGGTGGCCGAGCAACAGGCTCGTTACAATACGCCAGTCACTACTCTTGATGAATTGTGGTATCGTGTTGAAGCTGCATGGGCAGCTGTACCTGTACGCGCCATCCAAGCTCTGTTTGACTCAATGCCTAGGCGTATCAAGGCCGTTATTACGGCCAGAGGTGGTTGTTCTCGGTACTGATTTCTCAGGATCTATGCACCCAAATTGCGTGAAAATGTAATCACGTGTCAGTTCTAGTATAATATATGCGTCCAATGAATACCCGTTTATTATCTGCATTTCTTCTTGGTGTAGCAGCTTTAATGGCCAGTAGTGCAGATACACAAATGAATTGGGATATTTCTCAGCAAAGTTTTCGTTAACATGAACTTTGCTAGGAACAGTTATGGTTACTGATATTATAATTATGTCTCCTATGCACAATATGCTTGTTACTGAGAAATTAGCGAGCTAGTTTCCGTTCCAAGACTGCCTAGCCAACTTTACGAGCACAGAGATGCTCCTGCGAGTAAACTCGGTTCTTGCAGTTAACAATGGTATGCATCCCGAATGTCACATTTCACACACATACATCATACAATTACTCCATCAAACATGTATCTTAAAGACAGTTTAGTCCAGACGTTTTTCCACATAATATTTGTGGTGATGTTTCCTCTAGAATGAAGTTATCATTAATTAAATTTTAGTATATTCCCAAGTGAATACGCAATTTATCTTTGCCTTATGGGCCACACAGGCAGTATCGTATAACATAGTACAATGTAGTTTAGTATAGTACAGTGTAATATCGTAGCACCTGATAAGCGTTAGTCCATATGCAATTAGGCCTAATGTCTTCAGCTAGAGAAAATACCGATAGCTTCACCGTTCGAACTCACCCAGCCGCAGCTACGATCTTAATAATACAATAAGAAACAATGTTGCTGAAACCAGTAATGTTACAACATACATTTTCCGGAGGCCACAAATGTGTGCTTCAGTTTATGCATTGATAACTTTCGTAAATAGCACCAAAGGTGTGAAATAACACAATGAAGGAGAGTATATAATTTTCAAAACTTTAATGAGGAATGGGTCCACAGCATTTATTTATTTATTGGATGTAATCATTCCACTTATGGCTGTTGAAAATATTTGTTGCGATTGAAATTCCGAAATTATATCTGTTTCGAGGATATTGAAAGCAAACATTGTCATCGTGTGAAATACGCTGGAATTAAAAATAGGGTAACAGAACGTTGACACTGAAAACATAAGTAGTGCTCACGTGGGATATAACAACTCACGATATAATGTTAAGTTATGGTGTGCTGGAACATCGTTTCCAGCAGAGCAAATTAATTTTTTTCTTTATTATCATTTCATTCCTTGGAACCAGAGGATATAGCCCAGGTTGGCAGCGGTAAAATGCTCTGCTCTTCAGGGAAAAAATTTCAACGATACAACGATGAAATGAAAATCTTTAAAGGATGACCTGTATGCAGATGTTTTAAATTACATAAACGGAGGATTTTCATTGATGACATTTAAAATAACCCCTAGGAAAACGTTGTAGGCATTTGAAGACAATGGGTTGCTAGAAAGTTGAGACAAACACTGTACTGTATTACACGTCAGTACCATGTGATGCGAGGGACCTGCATTCGGAGAAATAATGAATATACACTGATAAGTCAAAACTTTATGACCGTTGCCCACCGCGACGTTGGATGCCTCCTGGTGGCGTTGCGTGCACGTGACGCGGTAACAAAGTATGTAAGCGCAGCAGACATGGACGGGGGATCACCCTAGGGAAGGTATGGGTTGAAAATGGGGAAATCCATTGAGATAAACGTCTTTGGCAAAGGGCAGATTATTATTACGCAGAGCCCGTGAACGAGTATCTCGAAAATGGCGAAGCTGGTCGAATGTTCACGTGCTACTGTCGCGAGCATCTGAAGAATGAGGTAGAAAGACCGTGAAACTACCACCAGGTGCTAAGTGGTTGGACGTCCCCGACCCTTCACACAACGTCTGCTCTGTAAAGTAGGATATATTGTGATCTGCGACATCTCTGCCGAAAGAGCAAAATGCTGGTGCACCCACAAGTATTTTGGAGCACACCGTTCATCGTACATCGTTGAACGTGGAACTATGCAGCAGACCACGCCTTACGGTTTCACATGTTCACCCAGAAAGATCTTCAATTACGACTGCAGTGGGCACAGGACCATCGGAATTCGACCGGCGATCAATGGAAACGGTTAGGCTCTTCGGGTGAATCACATTTTCGCTACACTAGGTCGCTGGTCATCTCCACAAACGTTGTCATTGATGTGAACGGTAGCTCGAAACGTGCAATGCGTCACTGACTCCGGCAGCGGGAGCAGTATTAAGCTATGGGAGGCATTCTCCTGCGCTTGCATGGGACCTGTGGTAGTAATTGAAGGCACGCTAACAGCTGTGAACCCCTGCATCCCTTCATGCTTAATGTCTTCCGCGAGGGCAACGTCGTCTTCCAGCAGTATAATTGTTCGTGTATCGGAGATACAACCGTGCTACAGTAGTTACAGGTGATTATAGTGAACACAGGTCGATGTCTCGGCGACCAAATTCGCCTGATATAAAAGTTATGGAACTCATCTGGGTCGCTGTTGGGCGCCATCACCGTGTACACAGATCAGCGGCCCGTTATTTACGTGAATTACATGACCTGTGGGTAGACGTCTAATGCCACATTGTAAGTAGGCTTTTTAAGTCTTCTTATTGGCAACGTTACGTAGCGCTCTGTATGAAAATCACTGGCTGTGCTGTGTGCAGTCTGTGGCTAGTTTGCATTGTTGTCTGACTTTTGAAGATTTTGTTCCATTGTGTCTAACTTTTGAAGATTTTGTCCCATTTGTTTCTGATTTTGTTCAACCGTTGTGTCTAACTTTTGTAGCCTTTGTCCCATTTGTTGCATTAACTGTAATAACAGTGCACTGGTGTCTGAAACATGTTCCTCAGTGCTATTCGGCACTGCATTTGAACCGGCAATATTCGCATTTTGAAAAGCAGAAAATGTGTCTTGACTTATTTGAGAAAACGGTGAGGACGCAAAAACTGAATCTACAGTATTTGCAAGATTGAGTCCTGTCATTTCGGAATCCTGAGGCGAGCTGTTGCCGACCGATCGATCGATAATGCTTCCCTGTTCATTAATTGTTTCACTGCCTACACCATTATTTGCAGCCCGTTACATTTCCCTATGCACAATTACCAAATTACTACTTTGAACATTAGTTAATTCATTACATGGTGGCGCTAACACACTGCTTTCGTCTTCACTGTCATTTCTCAGTTTACTTTGGAGCCTAGTATTACGTTTTTCACACGCCATTATTGTCACAATATTTCACACGACAACACAGAAAAACACAATTTGAAGAGCAAAAATAAGAGAACACATTAATATAGCACTGAAAATAATATCTAGTTAATTGCAAGCGCAGCTGCGAAATACTTGGTGCAAATCTACATGCATGCCACAACTGTTTTACTGTACAACAATGAAAGACTGCAACTACAAAGGAGATTCTCTCTACAATTACGCGCTAGCAATAAACAATAGCTACACTAATTACACAAACTACAAGAAAAAAATCAGAAGATTCCAGTGGAGTATCCTCGGCTAAGGGTCGACATATGAAACGTCCCCTTAGAAAAATTATACATGACTGTGCTTAAACTGACATACAATATTTTTAGCGCAACGCAATCTGACTTTCAAAAATCCCTACAAAAGAATGGCCCTGACTAACATTAACCTATACGTTTCACAAATCACTTACCTCACAAAAATCTTGGTTACTCGAACTACTGCAATACAGCGAGCGCCACTACTGCCAGCTAAATAAAAGATTCAAACTACGGAAGGCACTAACTACTGATAGGCATAGTTAGCAAATGAAAGATTTTAATAGAGAACAAACAATGTATTTACCTTAATATTCATAATTGACATCCAGTATTACAAATTATCAAAACTCCGCCATCTCTCTCCCCACATCCACCACTGCTGGCGGCTCACCTCCAACTGCGCAACGCTACGCGCTGTTCACATCCAGCTGCCGCTGCCCAACACTACAATGGCAGACAACAATGCAAACTAGCCACAGACTGCACACAGCACAGCCAGTGATTTTCATACAGACCGCTACGTAACGTTGCCAATAAGAAGACATAAACAGCCTACTTACAACATATCTCCACAAACCTACCAACAAACTGTCGGATCCCTGATAGGCAGCCGGCCGGGGTGGCCAGCGGTTCTAGGCGCTACAGTCTAGAACCGCGCGACCGCTAGGGTCGCAGGTTCGAATCCTGCCTCGGGCATGGATGTATGTGATGTACTTAGATTAGTTAGGTTTAAGTAGTTCTAAGTTCTAGGGGACTGATACCCTCAGCAGTTAAGTCCCATAGTGCTCAGAGCCATTTGAACCATTTGAGCCTGATACGCAGTATCAGTTATATATTTTGTTCGAAAGACGGACAAACAAGCTATTAAGCAGGTGGTCATAATGTTTTGGCTCATCAGTGAATATGGTTGCATGTGCGTTGGATTATGGGGAGAGATAAGGGACAGTATGGTTGTTAGGAAAACATGGGATTCAGGGTACAGAGAACTAGGATGTGGGCCAGGCAAAGGTCATGAGGAGGAGAGAAAGTGAACGGATGGTGAGGGAGGGGAGTCCCGAAATCGGAAACGGATGAGCGGGGTAATCTCATAGAAGGGGTAGACTGCAGGGCGTATTTCGTTACCAGGCAGTGGAAGTTTGTTGAAATTACGCCGGGAGAGGATATGGAGTGTGTGTAAGTGTGGAGTGGGTGGCATGTACTTATACATGCACGGGAGCACACCAGGATTTGTGATCAAGGGTTTGGTTGTCGTTGGAATTTATCCAGGGGGAGGCAAGACTCTACAAGTGCAGTTTTGATATAAATTCCACAAAAACTACATTCACGGGGTGTATCTGAAATGAATGTAGCAAATGAGAGGGCTGGTAGAGTGGATCATAACAAGCATATTCCACATAGCAATCCACGTCCGCATCTCTTAGTGTACGGCGCTAGGCATCGTTGACCAGCGTCGCTCGCCGCCAACAGGGTAGGCACACAACATGCCATCCGAGCCGTCATGGCATCAGGTCTGCAGGGCACCGTTTTCACTGTATTTGTGGCATCGAGGTAGATGAGACGTCGGGGTGAAGTTTCATAACCTTTGTTTGAAAACAGTTACAAGGGTGCTCGAAATTACGCTCTCCTGCTTGAGTGCACGCCGTGCAACGGCGCTGGATTGACTCGCACTCTTTCAAACACTCATGGCAAAGTGGAAATTGCTTCGGGGGCTGCCATAATGCGCACTGTCAGCTCTCCATCAGTCTCAATGAGTGTTTCATAGACAACAGATTTCAGGTGCCCCCAGGATAATAAACCAGGTTTCATCCAGATGCATTAGCACTGCATGTGCGAAGTGCGCAGTTGCACCAATGTGTTGGTACCACATTCGCTGTCGCACGTTGAGTGGAGCATGTTCCAACAACTCTGGCAGAGTTTCTCGTAAAAAAGAAAAAAGAGAGAGAAAGAAAGAAAGTCTGTTTGCGTTCAGTCGCCGTTGGAAAGTGTATGGACCGGCCAGATATCGCCTACCAATCAGGCCCAAATGTTGACAGCGAAGCGATCTTGGTGACCACAAACAAAGGCAGCTTACGGATTTTCCAGTGCCCACACGTGTTGATTGTAGCTGTTGAACATACCCTCTCCTGTAAAGGATGCCTCATCCGTATAAAGTACACAGTTTGGGAAGTCTGGCTGAATGGCACACCTTTGCAAAAACCACTGGCAGAGTTCAATTCGACGTGGAAAATCCTCTGGGTTAAGGGTGTTAACGTTCTGAAGGCGGTAGATGTGCACATCATCTTCATGCCACACACCCATTTCGCGTACAACACATCGCGAGCTTGGTGAGGGTGTGTTTTCCAGTACCGCTAACGCCTCTCTTCAAGCCCTGGCGTATACACTGTGCATTGACGACCGCGTACGTCAGGCCTTTGCACCTGTAAAACAAAATGAATACACCGGGTTGCGAAGCAGGCCTTAATTTAACATGTGCCATTACGAGAACGTGCCAGTGGAAAACCTGCCCCAAGTGAACCTATCTCTTGTAGGGACCTTTTGATGGCAGTAAAATATATCCGGCACTCGACGATTCGGAAACCGCCGAACGTACAAACGCTGGGCAGCGTGAGCATTTCCATCCGCCGCCCTGTAAGCACAGTACATGCCTGCCCATTCCTCCCAAAAATAACGCTTCATTTCCTGTCCGTTCCGCCGACCTCTGTGACCGAGCGGTTCTAGGTGCTTCAGTCCGGAACCGCGCTGCCGCTACGGTCGCAGGTTCGAATCCCTCCTCGGGTATGGTTGTGTGTGATGTTCTTAGGTTAGTTAGGTTTAAGTAGTTCTAAGTCTAGGGGACTGATGACCTCAGATGTTAAGTCCCATAGTGCTTAGAGCCATTTGAACAATTTTCTGTCCGTTCCACACAGTAACAAACACAAGGGTGTTCCCGTTTGATGACAAACTGACGGAGGGCGAAACAGACTCCGCAGTGTGCACAGGTGCTACCCTCAGTGCAGCACCTGTCAGACAGGCATTTGCACATTCAAAAGCAACGCTTTCACGTCACAGAAAGAGGTGTAAAACACGTGGTGTTGTCCCGCCTGGAATACTCGCATCTATGTTGACTAAAGCGGTTGCAAATAAAGGTCATAAAAGTTCAACCCGACGTTTCTTCTACCTTGATGTCACAAATACATAGAAATCGTTGCCCTCCAGACCTGCTACCCTTGAAGGCTCGGATGGCATGTTGTGCCTACCCTCTTGGCGGTGCGTGACGGCTTATTGCCGTACGCTAAGGGATACGGACATGGGTTGCTGTCTGAAATATGTTTGTTATGACCCACTCGACAAGCCCTCTCATTTTGTACATTCATTTCAGATACACCCTGTATAGCTGACACAAAAGATTTATTGCATGCCAGAGAATGGTGCATGAGAAATCTGTAATGAATATAATCTCTGTACTACAGATTCCATGGAGAAGGGGTGGGGGTGGGGGGGGGGGCGCTCCCTCTTGCTCTCCTTTCAGTCATCCATGATTAGGGGGAAACAAATGTGTTAGTGCAGTCGAGCTGACGGAAAGTGAAGGAGATGAGCTAGTAAGGAATTTTTCTGGGAGAGGAAACCGGATTCAGGAAGCAAGACGAAGTGTGCGGCGTTCAAAGATTTGGAGGAATTCACAGAATATTGATAGGGTAGAGATCTAGGTGAAATTTGCTTTGGAGAAGATAGGGCTGACCAAGACTTTGTAGGTATGGAGGATGGTGGTGGGATGGAATCTCTATGTGCAGCTGTTTAGTAGTTTTGATCTCTTGTGTGGTCTTTCTATCGGAAGGTTAATAAGTGGTACTTTCATTTTATTTTACGATGAAGTGTTATTCGAAGATATTTTAGTGTTTTGTTTAAATGGATAAGGCTGTCGTGAATGGTAAAGTAAAAGACATGGAGCAGAGAACTGCAGGTGATTCGTCCTGTAATTATTGCCTATGTTTTTGAGGGATTTGCGTTGAAGAGTCACTAGTTGTACCCGGACAAGAACTGGTTGGGATGGGTCAGCAGTGAGTATTGGAATTTCTGGAGGTTGACGGCTAGGAAGGCAGTGTCATCGGCATAGGGGAGGAAATGGATAGGAGGTAGTGATTTAGACATATCCGCTGTGTAAAGGACACACAAGAGAAGAGGAAGGACAGCCCTGCAGCAGGAAAAATGTTGCGGGAATTGGTACTGTTAACAGTGACAAAGTACGTCTGATTAGATAAGAAGGATGCAATACGGCAGCATTAGTCAGTTGGAAGTGCATAGGTTTGTAGTTTGAAGAGGAGGCCGGAGTGGCGGGTGCAGTCATAGGCTTTTACTAGGTCAACGGTTAAACAAATGCCGGATGCACTATTATTGAGATGATGAGATAGGAGATGAATTAGGTACAGGATTGGTCATCGAAAGAGAGATTAGGACGCAAGCCACACTGCATTATAGGCAGGGGTATATGCTGGTTTAGGTGATTATGGCGGATTCAAAGATCTTGCTAAACACTGATGTGACGACTGTAGGAGGAGGTTTCACTGTGGGGTTATTGCATTTTACAAAAAGGTTTACCAGGGTTTACGATAATAACCTGTATAGAGGATAGTACTGTAAAGAGTTGGAAGTGTTGCTAGGAAGGAATGTGTCATTGTTTCAGATCATTATAGGTAACACAGTCGAGACTGGCAGCAGGGTTGGGCTTATGGAGACTTTTTTAATGTCGTGTGTGGTGAACAGCAAATACAGTGTATACATAAAGTTCGGGAACACTTTCAATTATTTATTGCACAATAACCATACATTGTACAGATATCATACATAAGTCATTTTGAAGAGAAACCCTGAAAGTTTCTTTTTCATGTATACTAACACAGCGTATTTTTGTAATTTCCCGATAGTCAGCGCTAGTCGCAACATGGCGAGTTCAGGTGCAGAGAGAGCTTTTTGTGTGTTGGAGTTCGAGAAAAACAAGTGTGCTACAGCTGTTCAAAGGATGTTTAGAACCAAGTACGGTAAGAAGCCACCAACAAGGAAGGCCATTTACCGCTGGCACAACAAATTTGTTACGAAGGGTTACCTATGCCCGGCAAAGAGAAGCGGAAGTCCCAGTGTGAGTGAAGAAGTCCAAAGAAATCGGTGCGTCGTCCATCCCGTGAACTCGAAATGGCTCCAATGACAGTGTGGAAAGTTCTGCGACAGAAGCTCCACCCCATTTTCATCGTGAAGTTCGTAGGTACGTGAACACGGAAATGCCATGAATCGGCCGGGCTACAGAAGGGGACAGCTATTTCATGAAATGGCTTCCCCGATCACCAGATCTCACTCAGTGTGACTTTTTTCTGTGGGGATATATTAAAGTTCTGGTGTATGTACCGCTTCTACCACGTGATGTAGCAGAGCTCCGGGAGAGAATACGGGAAACGACTGCCACAGTCGACGATGCCATGCTGAGACGCGTATGGCAAGAATTCGATTAGCGTATTGACGTCTGCCGGGTCACTCATGGTTCGCATATCGAATGTTTGTAAAAATAACTTTCAGAGTTTCTTTTCAAAATGCAATATGTGTGACATCTGTACAGTGTTTAGTTCTTGTGCAATAAACAGTTGAAAGTGTTTACGGACTTTATGTACACCATGCATGTATGGTGGTACAATTGGTCCCGCGCTTCCTGAGACCATGAGAGGACGAGCCATGCGACGAACACAAAAACCGCATGGCACTGACAGAAAAATAAAGACATCACCCGTAATGTACATAGAAAAGAACCGCTCGTGTAGCCAACGTGGTGGTTGGATTAACAACAGCCGTAAAATGAGAGCAGGGCGTACACACGCAGAGAGTGTGAGCTTGGCAGTAGAAAGATGTTAGCATCTGTAGACAATATCATATCGGTTGTCAGATATATAGCCACAATGGATGAATGTGGTCAAGTTTTTGTAGCGACAATCTTTATTTCCACGAACAATACGAGACTGGAATAGAAGGGAGAACCGATAGAGGTATTGAGTACCTCCGCCACTCACCGTCAGGTGGCTTGCGGAGTATGGATGTAGATGTAGATGTAGATATGCATAGTATGTACATTCATTCGCTCCTCACGTGGCATATTACGCACGTGATGTACTGATGCGAAAATTCGTAGTAAGGCTTAAAAGCAGATAACTACTATTTAGCGAGAAGTATAGCATGGCTAAGAACACATTCCAAGACCGTATAGTGCACAAAATTCGCCCTGTATCTAAAATCACAATCATCATCCTATAAGAAGTTCCCAAAAAAACGTAAGGATCTCATATTTTTAAGTCAGTCTGCTCATTCAGGCTAGTCTCTGGTTGGCCTCTAAAAGCACTATAAATTTCATTGTCTTCTTAGAAAAATGGAAATGAGCGTATAGCATCGCTGGCCGGGAGGCCCCAGCCGGGGAAGTTCGGCCGCCAAGTGAAAGTCTTACCTCAGTCGACGCCACACTGGACGACTTAAGCGCCGGTGAGGAGGACGAAATGGTGAGGAGGACAACACCCAGTCCCCGAGCGGAGAAAATCTCCGGTCAGGAATCGAACCCGGGCCCGCTTGAGTGGCAGGCGAGCACGTTACCAACCAGCTACGCAGGCGGACTCTTCTTAGCAATCAAGCTGTCTTCCCTTGTCACTTCTATGAAGTATTTCGAAGGAATTTTCATGTCGTTCATCCTGCGCATCGTCGTTCGAACACGATTCCCAAACGAAGATCTGCGGTTGTCACTGGTTTTAATGTGTTCCATAAATCTAATGCCAAAACTTATACCTGTTTGTCCTAAATAAATGTTTTTCTACTCTCCGCATCTAATTTTATAAACACCTGAGTGTGTGTATGACTTGGTATGATGGATGCTGGTTCGTATGGTGTTACCTAACTTATTGCTAATGGGGAAGCCCATTTGTACTTTGGTGTTCCGCAACTGTTTTGCTATTTCATCAGTTTTTTGCTCGTCACGTAAGCCGGGAACTCGCAGTGTGTGGTAGCTCGGGTCATACGTCTTTGTATTAGGGACTCTCACACGGACACTCCTAACCGCGCGATTTAGGACGAGCAAAGCAGATCCGTGCGCAAGGACGTCCGTGTGTACGCAGTGTCATTAAAAAGAGGCAGGTGTGCGATCAAGCCTACGGTCAGATGGCGCCCACTGCCTGCTGCCAAAGCATTTAGACTTTAACACGCCAGGAGTATGCCGTGCTGACTCATGCTGATGTGCGCTCTCTCGCAGCTTCTTCTGTCAATTACCTACAGTACGCGAAGCGATTGCTGTGAACTCTTGGAATTTCGTCAGTAACCTACAGTACGCGACAAAACGTTGCTGGACCAAAGACCTTTCGACGAAATTAGCTGTATAAACAAGAGTGCTTTGGAAAGTGAGTTCGAAAGACTATATTAGGTGAACGTTAATACACTAATGGCCATTAAAATTGCTACACTTGGAAGAAATGCAGATGATAAACTGGTATTCATTGGACAAATATATTATACTAGAACTGACATGTGATTACATTTTCACGCAATTTGGGTGCATAGATCCTGATAAATCAGTACCCGGAACAACCACCCCTGGCCGTAATAACTGCCTTGATACGCCTGGGCATTGAATCAAACAGAGCTTGGATGGCGTGTACAGGTACAGCTGCCCATACAGCTTCAACACGATACCACAGTTCATCAAGAGTAGTGACTCGCGTGTTGTGATGAGCCAGTTGTTAGGCCACCATTGACCAGACGTTTTCAGTTGGTGAGAGATCTGGAGAATGTGCTGGCCAGGTCAGCAGTCGCACATTTCCTGTATCCAGAAAGGCCCGTACATGACCTGCACCGAGCGAGGTGGCGCAGTGTTTAGCACACTGGAATCGCATTCGGAAGGACGACGATTCAATCCCGCGTCCGGTCATCCTGATTTAGGTTTTCCGTGATTTCCCTAAATCGCTCCAGGCAAATGCCGGGATGGTTCCTCTGAAATGGCACGGCCGACTTCCTTCCCCGTCCTTCCCTGATCCGACGAGACCGATGACCTCGCAGTTTGGTCTCTTCCCACTAACAACCCAACAGGACCTGCAACACGCGGTCGTGCATTATCCTGCTGAAATGTAGGGTTTCGCAGAGATCGAATGAAGGGTACACCACTTGTCGTAACACATCTGAAATGTAACGTCCACTGTTCAAAGCGCCGTCAATGCAAACAAGAGGTGACAGAGACGTGTAACCAATGGCACCCCATACCACTACGCTGGGTGATACGCCAGTATGGCGATGACGAATACACGCTTCCAATGTGCGTTCACCGCGATGTCGCCAAACACGGATGCGACCATCATGATGCTGTAAACAGAACCTGGATTCATCCGAAAAAACGTTTTGCCATTCGTGCACCCAGGTTCGTCGTTGAGTACACCATCGCAGGCGCTCCTGTCTGTGATGCAGCGTCAAGGGTAACCGCAGCTATGGTATCAGAGCTCATAGACCATGCTGCTGCAAACGTCGTCGAACTGTTCGTGCAGATGGTTTTTGTCTTGTAAACGTCCCCATCTGTTGATTCAGGGATCGAGACGTGGCTGCACGATCCGTTACAGCCATGCGGATAAGATGCCTGTCATCTCGACTGCTAGTGATACGAGGCCGTTGGGATCCAGCACGGGGTTCCGTATTACCCTCCTGAACCCGCGGATTCCATATTCTGCTAACAGTCATTGGATCTCGACCAACGCGAGCAGCAATATCGCGATACGATAAACCGCAATCGCGATAGGCTAAAATCAAAGTCGGGAACGTGATGGTAAGCATTTCTCCTCCTTACACGAGCCATCACAACAACGTTTCAGCAGGCAAAGCCGGTCAACTGCTGTTTGCGTATGAGAAATCGGTTGGAAACTTTCCTCTTGTCAGCACGTTGTAGGTGTCGCCACCGACGCCAATCTTGTGTGAATGCTCTGAAAAGCTAATCATTTGCATATCACAGCATCTTCTTCCTGTCGGTTAAATTTCGCGACTGTAGCGCGTCATCTTCGTGGTGTAGCAATTTTAATGGCCAGTGGTGTAATACAAGGAAACTGCCGGGACGGATTCCTGAGTTGATAGGAAATAAAGAATGTCCCATGGACATTTGTCCTGGAACGCATCGTTTCCATGGTAGAAAGCGCTGGCGAACGGAAGTTTCTCTAATCACGAGCAGTGTGTTCCTTGTGTGTTGCAGGCTGTATGACGCAGTGTATTTTAAGCAGCAGAATAGTTCGGTATGGCCGGCCGCGGTGGTCTAGCGGTTCTAGGCGCTCAGTCCGGAACCGCGCGACTGCTACGGTCGCAGGTTCGAATCCTGCCTCGGGCATGGATGTGTGTGATGTCCTTAGGTTAGTTAGGTTTAATGACCACAGATGTTAAGTCCCATAGTGCTCAGAGCCATTTGAACCAATAGTCCGGTATTCATGTTGGGACGAAGTCAAGATGGTGTTTTTGTACGGCCAAGCAAATGGAAAAGGTGGAGAAGCAGCACAGCTGTACCGTAACAAGTACCCTCACAGGCACCAACCACATTACACAACATTTCAAGCTCTTTTTGGGCGTTTGTGTGATCATGGGTGTGGTGTCACCGCCAGACACCACACTTGCTAGGTGGTAGCCTTTAAATCGGCCGCGGTCCGCTAGTATACGTCGGACCCGCGAGTCGCCACTATCAGTGATTGCAGACCGAGCGCCGCCACACGGCAGGTCTAGAGACACTTCCTAGCACTCGCCCCAGTTGTACAGCCGACTTTGCTAGAGATGGTTCACTGACAAATTACGCTCTCATTTGCCGAGACGATAGTTAGCATAGCCTTCAGCTACGTCATTTGCTACGACCTAGCAAGGCGCCATTATCATTTGCTATTTATCTTGTGATGCATGTACAGTCAGACCGATGTTCACCAATTATGAATTAAAGTTAAGTATTCCAGCAGCAACGTACCTTATTGGCTATATTAATTACATTGTCCTGTTCCAGACCTCACGCCAGCCTGCGTGAGCTTAAACGCGTGCTTTTCGGCTACCAATCATAGTGGCCTGGCTGTCTTGCCAAGTCACAACAATGGGTCCTTTCAGACAGGCGAACTTGCAGGGTGGCGGCGGACTGTGCGTACACAAGATCTGGGAGACCGGGCTCTACAGATACTGAGACGAACCCTAGTACAAGCTACGGTCAAATGTTCTGCCTACATATTGCACGCCAAAGTACGAATACGCGAATCCTGCATGACAACCGCTGCTATCCCTATCACCTGCACAGAGTGCAAGGATTATCCGCAGCGGATTTCTCTCTACGGGAAGCATTTTGTCAATAGTTTTTGCAACAGACCATCACAATAACGGGCTTTCTGTCATCTGTCCTCATTACCAATGAAGCAAACTTTACCATAGCTGGCATCATCAATCTGCATAATCGTCACCCGTTGGTTAGAGACACGGCACGTGGTCAGAGGAACCTGACTCGTAAGCGCCATTTACCGTGGCAACGTTGCATTTCCGGGCACATGTTCATAGGATCCCTTTTCCTCCACTTACAGTCAAGAATCCAACCCTACATTTGTCGGTTTTATTAATATTCACTCCGTATAAATAAGAATTTAAAAACCGAAACGTATGATATATTGGTTGCGCTTTGCCAAGCAGTTTTCCCCGAAGTGAACCGAGACTTTGTTGGAAAAAGAAAAAAAAAGCCTTACGGATTCATTTCAACTGAAGAAAAGTGTGGCAGTAAGAGTAGTGGAAGGTCTCTCGATGACATGTATGTACCAACTTTGTGGTACTACGAATTGCGAATTGCTGTTATTTACTGTCGATTAAGTGCTGCCAAATGCGAGCTGTTCGAATGCGGATGTTTCTGTGGGTGTGGATGAAGTTCCCTCTATCTGGGAGGATGATGACAGTGGAATTGACGATGACGAGGTCAACGAGGGTACAATGGATTGCGATAGTCAACACACTGAATGACAACGTGAAAAGCTAAGTAAACAGCTGTGTATTTATATAGTTAGAGTAAGGCAACTGGAGTGCTTTTTATAACAACAGACTTTCCTACAATACATTAGAAGAACATTGTACCTTGTACTATACAGTCTCTTGTATAATGAGACACATTTTAGGTTTAAATGGCTCTGAGCACTATGGGACTTAACTTCTAAGGTCATCAGTCCCCTAGAACTTAGAACTACTTAAACCTAACTAACCTATGGACATCACACACATCCATGCCCAAGGCAGGATTCGAACCTGCGACCGTAGCGTTTGCGCGGTTCCAGACTGTGCCGCCTAGAACCGCTCGGCCACAACGGCTGGCTCCATGGTTTCCACATTTTAGGCTCTTCTAACATGTAAGATGGCTTCCTGCCTGGGTATCATTCCTTCTGAAACAAAATACATCTTATAAACTTCTCAACTGTATTTTGTTCGTATAGATGGATTTCTTGAAACTGTAGATTGCAAAATAGGCAGCTCCACCGCAACTCTTCGCCAGTTACCCTTGTGTAAAGTGCAGTCCACGATGTATTTCCCTGTCCAATGCTGCAGCAGAAATGTATCCGTTACTTTGTCTACGTAAAAAAACTGGCAACGCGCAGATGGCCAAAATGACATAGTTTAATTTTTCGCTCTTCATGTTGACTGGTGCATGCAGAACTCGAAATCACAACAAGAACATTTGCCACGACATTTCGAGTACGTGATAATTTGTAGTTAAAAATTCTACCTCGTGACCTAATTCTCGTTGAGAAGAAGGTTTTAAAAAGTTTTATTTAAATGAAAAAGGTTCATCATCAAAAAAAATTATTGTTTCATCGTTACGTGGCAAATTTGATCGTTCCTACTTCAGAGCGTGAAAGAATTCTGTGCGCTCAAGAATTCCGCCATCAAACACTCTTCCAATTTTCCTTACATCAGTATATAAGAACTCGTAATTTGCATTTACCAAAGCGTTTAAAACGACGCTTTAGAAATTCTTGTAATTGGAATAATGTGCTACAGAGTGAGATGGTATATGTTTTCTACCTGTCTCTTCAAATCCTTTGGCAATGTCCATCCATTCCTCTTTTGCCTTTCTGAAGCAAAAAAGTAATGTAATATTTCTCCTTTTAAAGGGAGAACAACAAGAAACAGAACCTACACACATATGTTCATCAAAAAAGAAAAAAAAAGCGTAATATATCAGCTACATTTGATACGATGAAAACACGCACCAGGGCTCTGCAGAAGATCATAAGAGATGTTCTGAACGAACTTGAAGCTACTGGAATTAATGTAGTTAATAAATTACAACGGATTGACACTATGCAGGCAGTATATGCTGAACCATTAATTAATTAATTGCTGAAGCTAGGTTTACTTAAAACTTTGACTGCATGGAATGAGTTCTGTGAGAAAACTTTATGTATTAGCAGAATGTTGTCAGCGCAATACCATGCTTCAACACCTTTTTCCCCGTCTCCATCTACATGTACAAGGTCTCACAGTACTAGACGACCAACATGGTAAATGAATGACCACAGGGTAATAAGGTGACAAGGTTTTTTTGTAGTTTTTGAGCAATAACTTCGCTAAAAATTGGATGCTTTTTGAGTTTCTTCTATGTAATTATCATCAATTTCGTAAATAATAATCATCAGTATCATAACAAGCGCTTATAATTGTTTACCTTGATAACCTCTGGCTGTAGCGCGCCATAAAATGATTTTAATGTCTCTGGTTTTATATTAGACAGCGACGATGCGGAAATTCCTGTGACAAATTTTAAATCTTCCACAGATCGACCTGTTGCTGAAAATCTGAAAGTAGCTATAAGACGGTCCTCTGCAGAAATGCTCTTCCTCATTACTACAGGGGCGGATGACCTCAGTAGTTTGGGCCCATTAGACCTTACCACAAATTTCCAATATTTTCTCATCGCTTAGTCATGCCGGGCAAAGTATTACAGAAGTTCGAAATATGGCGCGTACTTCAATGCGAGATGCTTTTAATAATTTGCACAACGGAATTCTGTTTCGAAATCTGGCAGAAAATCCAAAGAGATTCTGGTCACACATAAAGCACACCTGTGGCAAGACACAATCAATACTTTCACTGCGCGATAACAACGGTGAAGTCACTGATGACAGTGCCACTAAAGCAGAGTTATTAAACACGGTTTTCCGAAACTCCTCCACCAAAGAAGACGAAGTAAGTATTCCTGAATTCCAATCAAGAACAACTGCCACGATGAGAAACATAGAAGTAGATATCCTTCGAGTAAGAAAGCAGCTTAAATCACTTAATAAAGGCAAGGCCTCCGGTCCAGACTGTATACCAGTCAGGTTCCTCTCAGAGTATGCTGATAAAATAGCTCCATATTTAGCAATTATATACAACCACTCGCTCACAGAAAGATACGTACCTAAAGACTGGAAAACTGTTCAAGTCACACCAATACCCAAAAAAGGAAGTAGGAGTAATCCACTGAATTACAGGCCTATATCACTAACGTCGATTTGCAGTAGGGTTTTAGAACATATACTGTATTCGAACATTATGAAGTACCTCTAAGAAAACGATTTATTGACATATTGTCAGCACGGATTCAGAAAATATCGTTCTTGTGAAACACAACTAACTCATTATACTCATGAAGTAATAAGTGCTATGGACAGGGGATGTCAAATTGATTCCATATTTTTAGACTTCCAGAAGGCATTCGACACCGTTCCTCACAAGCGTCTTCTAATCAGACTGCGTGCCTACGGAGTATCGTCTCAGTTGTGCGACTGGATTCGTGATTTCCTGTCAGAAAGGTCACAGTTCGTAGTAATAGACGGAAAGTCATCGAGTAAAACAGAAGTAATATCCGGCGTCCCCCAAGGAAGTGTTATAGGCCCTCTATTGTTCCTGATCTATATTAACGACATAGGAGACAATCTGAGTAGCCGTCTTGGATTGTTTGCAGATGATGCTGTCATTTACCGTCTTGTAAAGTCATCAGATGATCAAAACGACTTGCAAAATGATTTAGATAAGATATCTGTATGGTGCGAAAAGTGGCAATTGATCCTGAATAAAGAAAAGTGCGAAGTTATTCACATGAGTACTAAAAGAAATCAGCTAAATTACGATTACGCGATAAGTCACACAAATCTGAGGGCTGTAAATTCAACTAAATGCTTAGGGATTAAAATTACAAATAACATAAATTGGAACGATCACATAGATAATATTGTGGGTAGAGCAAAACAAAGACTGCGATTCATTGGCAGAACACTTTGCAGGTGCGACAGGTCTACCAAAGATACTGCTTACACTACGCTTGTCCGCCCTATTCTAGAGTACTGCTGTGTGGTGTGGGATCCGCATCAGGTGGGACTGACGGATGACATAGAGAAAGTACAAATAAGGGCAGCTCGTTTTGTATTATCGCGAAATAGGGGAGATAGTGTCACAGACATGATACGTGAATTGGAGTGGCAATCATTAAAACAAAGGCGTTTTTCATTGCGACGGGATCTTATGAAATTTCAATCACCAGTTTTCTCCTCCTATTGCAAAAAAAATGGCTCTGAGCACTATGGGACTTAACATCTGTGGTCATCAGTCCCCTAGAACTTAGAACTACTTTAAACCTAACTAACCTAAGGACATCACACACATCCATGCCCGAGGCACGATTCGAACCTGCGACCGTAGCGGTCACGCGGTTCCAGACTGACGCGCCTAGAACCGCACGGCCACACCGGCCGGCAGTGGTTCATTGAATCCTCTGCTAGGCACTTTATTGTGAATAGCAGAGTAATCACGTAGATGTAGATGCAGATGGATGGTTCCTTTGAAAGGGCACGGCCGATTTCCTTCCCCATTCTTCCCTATTCCGATGAGACCAATGATCTCGTTGCTTCATTCCCTCAAACCAGCCAACCAACCAACCAACCAACCATCACTGTGTCCCTCCGGATGATTTTGTCTTTGACGATGTCCAATAATATATCGAATGTCTCACTGTCAACTCCTAAATCGTTTTGATAGTCATCTGGGTAATTCTCTTGCAGCTCTTTAATCAAAGAACCGTGATTCTGACAATACGTGTACTCTTTAACCCAAGTTCCAAGTTTTCTTCTATGTAGGTTCGTGTTCATAGCTGCAGTACCTACTGCTGTAGGAGCGATAATAATACACGTTTGGTTTTGGCACGAAACATTGCTGGAACTAATGTACACGCCGCGCACACGCCACGCGCGATTTTAGAATTGACCAAACTCTACACGCCACGCTTACGCGTGCAAATGCGCGTGATTTTCACCATGTGCATACAGACACTTGGTCACGACTTAAAGTCGTGGAACGGGCTTTAACATCCTATTTGTGTATCAGTTATGTTTTCAGTTTTAACGTTCTGTTGCTGCTTGTTTTCGGTACGCTTGAAAATAATAAAACGTCGAAATTTGAGTCGCAATAAATACTTTCAGTAGCCATAAGCTAAACGACTGCATTCAATTTTAAGTTTCGTTCATCTTATTCCATCATAGAAAAGGAAGATTTTACACGCAGATCTTTCGATATCCGCGGTGATTAATGATCCTTGGTTCTTTCTCTAGCTGCAAATCTGGCTAAGCTTTCTGCTTTCTATCTACAGTGACAAGTGAAACTGTATCCAGAAGCAGGAGTTTAACCTTACCATTACGCTATCTAGTCACACCTCCTCGTCATGTAGTGTCATGTAGTTTCAATATTATTATAGTGCGCTGTTAGTCACCTGATGACCAACATTAAGTCTGATATGTATTCGAAATTCACGTCCAAGCTATTCACCATATTACAATGGTCCTTCAAAAATACTTTTTTCCAGAATGTGATATGAGGTATTATCTATCGTTTTCAAGAAAATCTACGATAACGTATGTTTTATAGCTCTTACTACCAAAAAGTTCGAGTTTTAATGTCACAAATGTTTTGGTGTACTGCATTTACGCTTAATTAGAAATACGTATGAATTAATTTCGATATGGAATTTTAAGTCATTGTCCATCACTCTTCATTCGTGACAAACAGAAATGTCTGTTATTAGAAAGGTCACTAATATTATAAACAAAATATTGTAGTACAATACAATGAAAAACACTGAAAGTATTTACATTAATTTATTATAACCAAAAATTGTAGCAAAATACAGTGAAAAACACTGAAAGTATTTGCATTACTTTACAATAGGTGCCAAAACGGTTTCCATGTGGTAAGATACTTACCATTGAATGCTGAATAATGTCAGATCGATCATTTCACCACATATTGGTACTAACGGTAGCCATGACTGACTGGAGGAGAGTTACCAAGTTAAACACAGTGTCAGATTGGTTCTTGTAGTAGCTTCAAAACACGATACGGACATCCTACGTTACAAATCCACGTTCACTGATCTACTTCCGTTTCTGTAATAAAGTTATTTTTCTTCGCCGTACGTGGCTCCTCATTCCGCAGCGTTGCCGTTTCTCGTATGTTATCAGAGGTTTTCTTGCTAATAATGAATCACACGAAATTAAGGTGAAGAGTATTTTTGTTTTAAAGTCCGATTGCACGCCACCTTGTGCCAGAGTTATGAAAGTTAGTAGTCATGTAGCGAAAATATTTTTCTCGTCAATGTACTTTACATTATTACTTCTTACTCATTAAAAATTCTGCATGTGTAACTACGAGAGGGTGAAGCATTGCCACTATCGCGATAGGAGAGCAGCTCGTACGTGGAAGGCATTTCGGGGTAACTTTCCCGAATCCTCCGACGAAGGCAATCTCTCACGTGGATCATAAACGCCGTCTAGCACATTTTATGGCTGCAGACGTTTACGACAGGAATTGGCAATAATACTTTGTGTACTTGTGCTAATGAGATATTGGAGTAAACTAAACTACATACTCTGTTAAATTTCTATATTTTATGCAAGTACTTTTCCATGGTGTTCTGGTAAATAATTGTTAAGTTTTCCCTACATCATTGACTTAAACGTATTGGATAGTACACACGGGGCACCTAACCATTCTATTACAGCTTGACGAAAGACAAAGTGCAGCCGCTAGTATTCTTCGAAGACATAAATTTGCATTTAGCCACAGAAACATATCAGCCCACAAAATCAGATGAGTTATTAACAGCAGTCCAAACATTAACTGAAAATACATAATGGGCAGGGTTTGGGACTGAAGTGGGTTGTGTGGTTTAATAAATATCGCATCGTTTTCTTGTTGTATTTTTGTGGGCATATTAACTTTTGTGCTACATAAACTGCTTAACGAAATTGAATCGTGCTGCACCACCTAACTTTGGCTTCACAATTTGACACACTTGGTGTTTATTTGGGAAAATGTGTGTTTTGAAGCACTTAGAAGCGTTACATAACTATAGCTCTCATGACAAGAGTTACAGAATACCGTCATATCAGAACATAGTTATACTTGAAAAACCGGAAATTGTTTCAATATCTTGACAAATAAAATGGTTATGAAGGTCAAACATAGGAAGAAATAGTAGCCCCTTCATTTACTATAATTTGACGAGAACTGTGTTTCGATATCAAGAACCATTTACGAAATGTTAAGCGTTTCGAGGGGGACCCTGTATTTTAACACCTATTGCAAGATACTATTAAATGAAAATTAAGAGTGGACGTTCTTCAATAGAAGGATTTGATCTACAACTTTTACAGAATCCAGTCTGTAGTTATGAGAGTGAGAGGATACGATAGGGAAGCAGGAATTAAGAAGGGAGTGAGACAGGGTTGTAACCTGCCTGAAATGTTATCCTATCTGTACGAGGGGTGCTCAATAAAGACTGACATTAATACCCATACAACAATTTATTGTAAAAAGTCACTCATACAGACTATGCAATGCACCTGTCCCACCTCGTTTGCCATTCCCAGAAGACGTGCAGCAAGCTATTCCTTGATATTCTCTTCAGGGTCGCCTCCAAAACTTTCACTGCCTTGGTCTCCCTGTCGAACCTACGTCTTTAAAGTCCATTTTTGACCGTCGAGCTAAGAAAAAGTCACAGGGAGCCAGATCGGAACAAGAAGGTGGATGGAGCACCGTAGAGACACGTTTTTGTGCCAGAATCTCGATAACAGCATTAGCAACATGTGGCCTGGCAATGTCGTGATGAATCTCAGATTGTCCAGTGAGGTTCCTTCGTTTCTTGGCGATGTGATCCTTTATCAGTTGCTTCAGGATGTTCTTATAGTGATCTACAGTGACTGTAGTGTGTCTTGAGACTGGTAATGAAAAAAAGGTGAAAACTATTGCCTTACTGGCTGTATTATGGACTCGTCCCTTTTGTGGTGGGGGTTGACCATGTTGCATCCATTCTGTGCTGCTCCGCTTCATCTCTGGGTCACAACTGTAGACCACAGCAGTGATGACGTTTTGCCACCAAGCATCGCCATCGTACTTAACACATTGTTTCCAAATGCCGCACACATGGACGCGAGCCTGCATTTCCTATGGAGTAAGGTCTCGCGGAATCCACCGTACACACACCATAGACAACTATATATGTTCTTTCACACTGAAGAACGAAAGAAACTGGTACACCTGCCTAATATCGTCTAGGGCTCCCGCGAGCATGTAGAAGTGCCGCAACAGGACGTGGCATGGACTCGACTAATGTCTGAAGTAGTGCTGGAGGGAACTGACACCATGAATCCTGCAGGGCTGTCCATGAATCCGTAAAAGTACAAGGGGGTGGAGATCTCTTCTGAACAGCACGTTGCAAAGTATCCCAGATATGCTCAATAATGTTCATGTCTGAGGAGTTTGGTGGCCAGCGGAAGAGTTTAAACTCAGAAGAATGTTCCTGGGACCACTCTGAAACAACTCTGGACGTGTAGCGTATCGAATTGTCCTGCGTATTGTGCTGTATCAATCTAGCAGTCATTTGAAAAATTCTTTGAAAGAGAAACTGAGACAAAGGAATACAGAGCTTGCCGTTACTCCAGGACGACTTACTTCACAATTGCAACCTCTTGATGTCTCGATAAATAAATCATTTATAGTGTATATGAGAAAGGAATGGAACAAATCGATTATGGATGAAACCCAACATGAATTCACGCCGAAGGGAGCTTTAAAATGACCTACACTCAAACAAGTACATCATTGTATAAAACAGTCGTGGTCTAGAGTGAGAGAAGACATTATAGTCAAATCTTTCACGAAGTGAGCCGTAAGTAACGCTCTCGATGGCTGTGAAGGCCATCTTACATATGGAAAGGACAACGATGACGACGAAGAACAACAACAAGAAGATGAAGAAGAAAAAGAAAGTTCAGATGACGAATTTCATAGATTTTAAAGGTCTATTCGGTTTTATAAACGAAGAATGCTTTTTTTAGTCTGATTTTGCAGTCTAATAACACAAATTGTAAAAATGTTATTTTTTTTAAAAAAGTGCTTAAAATTAAAGTGTGTCTTATAGTCGGCAGCATCTTATAGTCCGTTAAAATACGGTAGCTACTTACCAAGCGCTTGACAACCACTGATGACAATAAGCCGCTTGATAATGAGATGCCACTTCTTCGCAACGTTGACTACTATAATAAAGAGTCACAGCTATTGAACTATATGAAAAAAAAACGTAAATTAGTTACAAACTACGGCTTGCACACACTTGCCGGCCGGGGTGGCCGACCGGTTCTAGGCGTTACAGTCTGAAACCGCGCGACCGCTACGGTCGCAGTTTCGAATCCTGCCTCGTGCATGGATGTATGTGATGTCCTTCGGTTAGTTAGGTTTAACTAGTTCTAAGTTCTAGGGGACTGATGACCTCAGAAGTTAAGTCCCATACTGCTCAAAGCTATTTGAACCATTTGCACACACTTTATTCAACACGTAAACGTCACTACAGATATTCGGATTTAGATTATGACATTGTCGATATGCCTGTCATTATTGGCGAAGATGTGACGCAGACGAATAGCGAAATTGTGCATGACCGCTGAAGTGTCGCAACATCGATGCTGTCGATGGCCTCCTTAATGGCTGTTTTCATCTCAGCAATGGTTTTGAGGTTATTGCTGTACACCTTATCTTTAATATAGTGCCGTACAAAGGAGTCGCAAGTGCTCAGATGCAGAGAATATGGCGGCCAATCGAGCCCCGTGCCAGTGGCCTCTGGGTTCCCCAGAGCCAGAATGCGGTCCACAAAGTGCTCCTCCAGGACATCAGACACTCTCCTGCTCCGATGGGGTCGAGCTCCGTCTTGCATGATCCACGTATAGTCATCTTCCAAAACATTCACGTACCGTTCGGTAGTCACCTTGCCATCAAGGAATATCGCACCGATTATTCCGTGACTGGACATTGCACACCATACAGTCACCCGTACAGTGTGAAGAGACTTCTCGGTCGCGAAATGCAGATTCTCAGTCCCCCAAGTGCGCCAATTTTGCTTATTGATGAGCCCATCCAAGTGAAAGTGTTCTTCGTCGCTAAACTAAAAACATGCATGCGCATACTCACTCATTCCCATCATGCCCCGCGGCCAACCGTGCAGTTTGAACGTCCTAACGCAAACCGTTCAGAAGTTATGACGATTTTATTTTAAATAGTTCAATAATTGTCACCCTGTAGATTGATACATCCATTATGACTGTCCACTCAATTTTAGCCAGACTTCCCAAGTTAGTTCGAAGATAATAACTTACGTAGAAGTTGAATACTCGCACGTGTTTAACCGCATTTAAAATGAAGTGATACAAGTTCCGCTATTCCTATGGATAAGAGCAGATTCGCAGTGGTAATAAGAGTTCCCATGGTAGTGACTCGCCGAGTGTCTTCTCCTCCGAAAATATGCAGTTCTAATAAAAGATGTGAATTTAATCAAAGTACATCCTTCTTACGCGTTTTCCTCTGTTTTTATCAGCAACGTTATTTCTGAACGTAAAACCCAAAGCGCGTAAATATCAACTTAATTATCTGGCATTAGGCTTTACAAGCATTCTTTAGAATAACGAGGAAGACCACAATGCACACGACAGCTCGAAGAGTATAAAACTAAGTATAAAACTAATAAGACACCTGCAGGCAAAACATCCAAACCATATGAGTAAACCCATCGAATATTTTAGCGTCATGAGCAACAACTAAAAGGAAACGTCAGATCCTCAAACAACTGTTACTAGTTCCTAAGAATGACCTACGAGCATTCAAGACATATCCTACTTAAGTGCTAAAGCCAAATCACCACACATTACTGGCGATAAATTACGAGTATTTCTTTCTGCAGCCGTCAAAATGCGTGTTGAAAGATTTGGCAAGTCTGATGTCAATACCACTATCAGATGTGTCATGGTGGTCGTACTGGTGCGATAGGCCATGGCGTGAAAAATTAATTGGTACCGCGTCTTCGTGATAGCCCAAAATTCTCCCTACAACTTGGTGACAGTACTTATATCGGAAATCTCTCTCAGCTTAGTATTTTTGTACGCTACTGTTATGAAAATGTAAGGCACGAGGACTTTCTATTTAGTGAAGCTCTGAAATGGAGGACTAGAGATGAAGATATTTTGTTTCTTGTGAATTACGTTTTTTATGGACGAATTGTGTTGCTACATGCACTGATGGGGCGGCAGAATTTAGTGAAACTGAAAGGGGCTCATGCGTGTGCTGTTTCTCCTTGTCTAAAATTCACACACTGCATGATAAAGAGCTGAATGATGCCATCAGTGGTGTAAATTTTATGAAAGCACGAGCTTTAAACAGTAGGCTATTTACCGTTCTTTACGAGGAGATGCGTTCTACTCACGATTAGCTTCTTTTCATTGCACCCTGGTACGTTGGACATCTCGTGGTAAAGTTCTTCATCGCGTTGTGGAGTTGAAGGAAGAACTTCGTCTTTCCTCACTGAACAGCAGTACTACGCTCGTGGTTCTGTTTCTGGATGAAATATGGCTTCTAAAACTGTCCTACTTGGCCAAATTCTTAAGAAAATAAGTGATCTTAACGTATCACTTCGAGCCCGAAATATTAATATCATCTTTCTAAGGGAGAAAGCGCTTATTTTAAGAGAAGACTAGGACTATGAAAACCACAGATGGAGAAGGGTAACTGCGAGATGTTGTTTTGTCTGAATGATTTCGTAATGGAAAATGAGTTGGATGTAGGCAAATAGTAGAATAGGCATAGTACATCTCGAAAACCTTCGTCAACAATTCGAGGATAAATTTCCAGAACCTTCATCTAATTACGACTAGGTCCACAATCCATTCGATACTATCAAACACCCACTAACCAGACGTTTATCAACAGTAGAACATGATGAGCTAAGAGAACTCTCAAGTGACAGAACATTTCGAAATGAATTAAAATCGAAGTCTCTCGAAAATTTCTGGGCGCGGATTCGTAATGATTATCTCAATTGGGCAAGAAGGTCAATGGGCGTGTTAATACCCTTAGTATCAGCTTACTTGTTGCGTTAACACTTTCCGCAATGGCATTAATCAACACGAGGTACTGATATCTACCGCAGCTGGAAGGGGATCTGGGGGTTGCTGATTTGGAGATACAATGAATACTGGGTCTGCTTTCTTCATAAATTCAAGCACACGCATCACAATGAATATGCAAATAATAAAAATTTCCGATTTTTGAACCACGTGCATTTTTACTCGTGTTTACGTCCTTTTTGGATGTTCAAATAGGTGTGAATTTCTAAGGGACCAAACTGCTGAGGTCATCGGTCATCAATGAAGCAAGAACTTCGTCTTTTCCCACTGAACAGCAGTACTACGATCGTGGTTCTGTTTCTGGATGAAACATGGCTTCTAAAACTGTGCTAATTGGGCAAATTCTTAAGAAACTAAATGGTCTTAACGCATCACTTCGAGCCTGAGATAGTAATATCATCTTTCTAAGGAAGAAAGTGTTTATTTTAAGAATGCTGAAGAACAAAAGAAAAGTAGTTTGGAGGAGGGTAAAATAAGTTATGCTTCAGAAGGGGCACCGCGACGAGAAAAGTTTGAGAACCCCTGGATTAGAGTACTGTACATCCTTTAACGGCGCGCGTACAGATGTTGCAAGCAGGCACTTAACGGAAGGAAAAAAAATCAGTTCCACCCTTTATTCTACATCCCTCGTATATTGGACAAGCAACAGAAACAAGAAGAACTTTAAAAAGGAATCAAATTCAGGAAGAGATTATTAAAACTTCAGATTGTCGACAACACTATACACAGACCAGCCGGAACATTATAACCACCTTCTTAATAGCCGGTACGTTCACCTATGGCACGGATAAGAGCGGCGACGCGTCAGGGCATGGAAGCAATGAGGCGTTGGTCGGTCGCTGTAAGGAGTTGGCACCACATTTGCACACACTAGCCACATAATTCCCGTACATGCCAGAGGGGGGGGGGGGGGGGAGGGCCGATGAGCACTGACGCCACGATCACATTCAATCACATCCTAGATGTGTTCGACCGTGTTCAGATCTGGAGAGCCGGGGGGCCAGTACATCAACTGGAACTCTCCACTGTGTTCCTCGATCCTCTCCATCAAACTCTCGGCCTTGTGACGTGGCGCATTATCTTGCTGAAAAATGCCACAACCGTCGGGAAACATGATCGTTACGAAGGCGTGTACGTGGTCTGCAACCACTGTGCGATACTCCTTGGCCATCATGGTATCTCGCACGAGCTCCACTGGAACCCATGGTTCCCCACGTGAATGTTCCTTAGAGCAGAATGGAGCCGCCGCCAGCTGGTCTCCGTCCCGCAGTACAGGTGTCAAGGAGCTGTTCCCCTGGAAGACGACGGATTCACGCACTCCCATAGGCATGATGAAGAAGGTATCGGGATTCATCAGACCATGCAACGCTCTGCCACTGCGCCAACGTCCAGTGCTGATGGTCACATGACCATTTCAGTCGTAGTTGTCGGTGTCGTGGTGTTAACATTGGCACATGCATGGGTCGTCGCCGCCACAATTCGCAGCCCGTCGTGGTATCACCTTGGTTTCGCCACGTGTAGAAGACACTCGCCACAGCACTCCTCGAATACACGACACACGACAAAGTCATGTAGATCGAGCGCCTTCTCCATTCTACAAAATGGTTCAAATGGCTCTGAGCACTATGGGACTTAACTTCTGAGATCATCAGTCCCCTAGAACTTAGAACTACTTAAACCTAACTCACCTAAGGACATCACACACATCCATGACCGAGACAGGATTCGAACCTGCGACCGTAGCGGTCGCGCGGTTCCAGACTGAAGCGCCTAGAACCGCTCGGCCACTCCGGCCGCCCCTATTCTACACTCGGACAGCACGCTCACTGGTACTGCATACGCCGTGCGCGTGTCTGACAAGCAGTGATTTCTCGCCAGGTGACGCTGCTATGGCCTGGACGAGTTTAGATCGATAGTAGTTCTGTCGTCATAATGTTCTGGCTGATCACTGTACATTTGTCATTTTAATACGTAACCGCTGTTGTAGTGAACACAAGCGAGAATAACGTTACATATTTGTCATAATTTAAAAAAAAATTACTACCGCTCAGTTATACGTATGTAAACATAAAAACGTATAATATGTCCTACAGAACGTTACTCAACCCGGGTTGATCCGCAATGTCGACAGTGATTATGTCAGTGACCATATGTAATAGCCGGAAGGGAAATGGAATTGTCTTTTAAAAAATTTATGACTACGGAAACTGGAATGAAAAAAACTTTTAGAATTTGGGAACCTTCTCATCAACTGGAATGGAAAAAGTCTCCTAAAAGTCATAATTTAATGCGTCTTTTTTAGCGCTCCCGAACTGCACCTTACGGGAAATCTCTTTCTACCAACACTGAACATCTGTAGTAGTTCGTTAACTATCATGCGGTATTTGGCAGATGGTACGTACATTGCTGAAAAGTATTCGGACACCTGTTGGCTTTATGGCAGCTTGAAATCTATTGCGGACACCTTCAATGAAGTGTCTGAACATCTGTGGAGTAGTGGCAGCCCATTCTTTCTGAAGAGCCGAAAGCAGAGAAGGTGGTGATGTTGGAGCTGGGATCTGGAGCGAAGTACACATTACAACTCATTCCACACGTATTCCATTCGGTTCAGGTCGGGCCTCTGGGCAGGGCAGTCCATGTCAGGAATGTTATGATCTACAAACCATTGCCTCACAAATGTTCTTTATGGCAGGGTGCATTGTTGTGGTGATACCACCGTCTCCAGCGTGTTCCTGTACTGTACATAGTACACAATGCTGTAAAATGAGTTCATATCTCTCCACATTCAACGTTTTCTTAAGTGCAATAAGGACACCACACCATAACCACGAAAAACACCCCCTTACCTTAACACCACCTCTACTGTACTTCATTCTTGGCACTACGCATGGTAGCATGTACCGTTCTCCACGCATTCCTCTAACCCAAACCCAGCAGTCAGATTGACACAGGGTATAGCGTGTTTCAGCACTCGATCTCAGTCATCTAGTTTCGAGTGGCATCGCTCTTTACACCATCTCAGTCCGCAGCTCCTGGTCGTGCGGTGGCGTTCTCGCTTCCCACGCCCGGGTTCCCGGGTTCGATTCCCGGTGGGGTCAGGGATTTTCTCTGCCTCGTGATGACTGGGTGTTGTGTGAGGTCCTTAGGTTAGCTAGGTTTAAGTAGTTCTAAGTTCTAGGGGACTGATGACCATAGATGTTAAGTCCCATAGTGCTCAGAGCCATTTGAACCATACACCATCTCAAGCTTCCGTTAACACTGACTGCAGGAATGTGTTTGTGGTGTCACCGCCAGACACCACACTTGCTAGGTGGTAGTCTTTAAATCGGCCGCGGTCCGTTAGTATACGTCGGACCCGCGTGTCGCCACTATCAGTGATTGCAGACCGAGCGTCGCCACACGGCAGGTCTAGTCTAGAGAGACTCCCTAGCACTCGCCCCAGTTGTACAGCCGACTTTGTTAGCGATGGTTCACTGACCAAATACGCTCTCATTTGCCGAGACGACAGTTTAGCCTAGCCTTCAGCTACGTCATTTGCTACGACCTAGCAAGGCGCCATATTCAGTTACTATAAGAAATATCTTCAAGAATGTATTCTGAATAGATAATATTGTGAATCATGTACCGTCAAGAGCGACGTTCATCATTAATGGATTACAGTTAAGTATCAAACTAATTACGTCCGCTTTCTGATTTCTAATTCCTTGTCTTGTTCCAGACCTCACGTCAGTATAGTCCTTCCCTCCTCACGCCAGCCTGCGTGAGCTAAAACGCGTGCATTTCGGCCTCCCCTAGTAACACGGTGTTGGCTCTTCTGCCAACACAACAGTGCTGATTATGAGGAGCTACTCTACCATTGAACCACATTATTTTTAACTCTGAGCACACAGTCATTGGGCTAGAGCGTACCACTTTGGAACTCACGAGTGATTTTTTGTAACCACCCTCCAAAACGCTCAGTTGTCCCCGTCCGTCAGTACATGAGGTCTTACTGGTCTTGGTTTAGCAGTGGCTGATCCTTTGCGTTTCCACTTCACACTCTCATGACGTGCAGTCGACTTGGGCAGCTTTAGAAATGGTTGAAATGTACAGGGCTATTACAAATGATTGAAGCGATTTCATAAATTCACTGTAGCTCCATTCATTGACATATGGTCACGACACACTACAGATACGTAGGAAAACTCATAAAGTTTTGTTCGGCTGAAGCCGCACTTCAGGTTTCTGCCGCCAGAGCGCTCGAGAGCGCAGTGAGACAAAATGGCGACAGGAGCCGAGAAAGCGTATGTCGTGCTTGAAATGCACTCACATCAGTCAGTCATAACAGTGCAACGACACTTCAGGACGAAGTTCAACAAAGATCCACCAACTGCTAATTCCATTCGGCGATGGTATGCGCAGTTTAAAGCTTCTGGATGCCTCTGTAAGGGGAAATCAACGGGTCGGCCTGCAGTGAGCGAAGAAACGGTTGAACGCGTGCGGGCAAGTTTCACGCGTAGCCCGCGGAAGTCGACGATTAAAGCAAGCAGGGAGCTAAACGTACCACAGCCAACGGTTTGGAAAATCTTACGGAAAAGGCTAAAGCAGAAGCCTTACCGTTTCGAACTCATTGATGGGGACATGCTGCGCCGAGTATGGGAGGAACTTGATTATCGGCTTGATGTCTGCCGAATCACTAAAGGAGCACATATCGAACATTTGTGAATGCCTAAAAAAACTTTTTGAGTTTTTGTATGTGTGTGCAAAGCATTGTGAAAATATCCCAAATAATAAAGTTATTGTAGAGCTGTGGAATCGCTTCAATCATTTATAATAACCCTGTACTTGATGGATCGTTTACTCAGGAGATATAGAATGACTACCCCACGTTCTAAGTTACTCAGTTCTCCTGATCGACCTGTTCTGTTGTTATTGCTTCTCTACTGACAACACAATATTCCATGCCTCATTTTATACTGGCGGGCCTGCCCCTCGTGACAGTGGTCAATTCCGCATTGCATAGGGATGCCCAGACACTTTTGGTTAGATAGTACAGTGTACCTGAATCAGCTACCTTATCTCCTGTTGTCGTCCGCCCCCGGTAGCTGGGTGGATGTTGAACATCTAGACTCTTACGGGACGGCGGCAGGCAGTGTCGTTAACATGACGAAATCCAAAATTATGCACATTGGACGGGTTCTGGAAGACGTACCGGGACCGTTTCAGGCGGTTGAATCGCTGAGATGTCTGGGGATCACATTTACCCGTTCACTACAGCGGTCAGCGGCGGCGAGTTCACGGCGGCTTCTGCAGAATGTTCGTCTGACGATACGCAACAACTCACTGAGAGCCTTTGACATGATCCAACGTGTGGCATACACCAACGTTCACATAGCGTCACGACTGCCCCATTTAACGCAGATCCTACCAATACCGAAGGGTATTGCAGACCGCCTTATGGCTGTCTTTGGTTATTATGTTAGTACTGGGATGTTATTTAAGATCAAATATGACACGTTAACGATACAGTTCCGGAACGGTGGCCTCAACCTCACAAACGTGCGAAACAAAGCTTTGGCGCTTTACATGCGAGCGATGATACGAAATTGGCAACAACGAAAGCATACCATAATGCCAGCTCTGATAGAAGTACTTGTTCCGCCTTCGTACGAACCCCCGATAGCGGTGGGCAACATTTCGCCTTCTCTTGCACAAATTGCCTCATTTCTTATTGATTATAGTTATGTTCGTCTGAAAGTACCTTCGACGAGAATACCCACGACTCGGGAGATCTATAGGTGCTTGATGGATCACCATGGCTGCAACATAATGGAATTCAAATACCCGTCGAGAACGTGGAACCACATTTGGTGTGCAATGCATACTCCATTACTGTCAACAGCAGCGAGATCGATGTGATATATTCTTACAAACCGTAAACTTGTGACCAGGAGTCGATTACATACAATTCATATGGTCGATTCTCCTCTTTTCACAAACTGTGCACTGTTAGCAACGGAAGAACATGTTTTAGTGTGTGGCGTAGCGAGGGACGCCTGGATGCTGAAGCGCCGAATACTGGCCTTCCTTCGGCGCACTAACTACACACAAATCACATCGGATGTACTTCTTCTACCGGACAAGACCTTTTTTGCCAAACAAAAGACATATGCGGTCAATTGGATCGCTGGACAAGCGACGAAATATTTGTATTCGTACGATATTAAGTCCGTGATGGATTATTGGATGTATTTACAAGAACAAGACGAGCTCATACGGAATCATACGAAATACAGGACTTACTTTTCCAATTTTTTAGGATGCGCTTTTTACAGTCTGCCCGACAGCTGGGGTGTCCCAGAAATGAGAAGACTCCTGCAGCAGAATGACTAGACACAGTACTGCGCGGTTCAAATAAATTGGCATATTGCACACTGAAAAGAAAACTGGCCCCTACCTGTTGGCGCCAGTTATGACTGGATTATGTTAACGAGGGAAAAAAAACCGATGGTAAACACCGAAACCGCCTCAGATAATGGTCCTTCGAATGGTCGACGCAGGAGACATACATGCCGCCCACAATGGCAGAAATGGTCAAGATTATATGGCTTTCTGCCAGATTTATGATGCGACACCGCGTGCTGCAGGGATTGTGATGCAGATAAAACTTCATTTTCACTTCCGCCCGGTACTAGGATTGTCATTTACTTTGTTCATGTTAAAAAAGAAAATAAATAAATAAAAAACAATAAGAGGGCGGCCTTTACGTTGATTTTATGGTTTCCAAATTGTTTTTGCTGTCTCGATACTTTTCACAGCACAAGTGTATGAATAACGATTGTTTATCCTGCCTTCCTGTTCCACAAAAAAAAAAGAAAAAAATTTGTGGTCGCATTGTTGGACCATAAAGCGGAGGAACCGCGTTTTTATTTTTATTTTATTTTTTACTAAAAAAGAGGTGATCAGCCTAAAAAAGGAGCGCTGTAAAAAACCAAAGAAAAACAAACAAAAAAGTGGTCAGCGCGACAGTATGTCAATACTAAGGGCCCGGGTTCGATTCCCGGCTGGGAAGGAGATATTTCCCCGTTCAGGGACTGTGTGTTGGGTTGTCCTAATAGTCATAATTTCATCCCCATCGACGCGCAAGTCGCCGAAGTGGCGTCAAATCTAAAGACTTGCACCCGGCGAACGGTCTACCCGATGGGAGGCCCTAGTCACACGACATTTACATTTCTCCTGTTGTTTTGCGGATTAAGTAATACGTTTCCTGACCTTTATTGGAACGTGGGCTCTCCGTGCTGCACATGGTCTTTCTCGTAGCGTCCCCCACTGGATGCGTCTTGTTAAGCATTTCTGCGACGCTCTCGTTCTGACTAAACAAATCCGTGACCATTTATTTGAATCTTCTCTATCTCTTCGGTTAACCTGACATGACAAGTGTTCCAACTGACGAATAAAATGCAATAATTAGTTGAATAAGAGTTTAAAGTGGTCGCAGTCGTGGGGAGATTAATTTTCCTTGGGATTCCTTTGATAAAAATAAGCTAGATTTACGACGTCGTTCAACCTTACAATGCTCCGGTCAGGTACTCACAGATACCGGTCGATTGTAACATTCCAATAAATGACCGCTGATTGTATAATAATACCAGGCCTTTCGTCTGCTTACGGTTCATTACATGATAAGGCCCGACTACAACAAGCGGGTATATACTGACATACACTGAGGGGGGAAAAGTCACAACGCCAAAAAACAATTTATGTAGAGTAGCGGAATTTCGGGAATATATTTGCTTGATAACATATTTAAGTGGTTAACATTGCAAGATCACAGGTTAATGTAAGCACAAGATAAGAAATTGCCAATGTGAAATGCTGGTACATTAATAACCGGTGTAACCGCCAGAATGTTCAATGCAAGCAATCAGACGTGCATGTATTGTGTTATACGTGTGCCGGATGTCAGTTTGTGCCATGGAGTTCCATGCTTGTTGCACTTGGTCGGTCAATACAGGGACGGTTACAACTGTTTGTAGATGATGCTGGAGTTGACGTCAAATGATGTCCCGTGTGTACTCGATTGGAGACAGATCTGGGGATCGAGCAGGCCAAGACAACATGTCGTCACTCTGAACTGGGTTACAACAGCGATATGTTGGCGAGCGTTATTCTTTTGGAAAACATCCTCTGGAATGCTGTTCAAGAATGGCAGCATAACAGGTTGAACCACCAGACTGACGTACAAATTTGCAGTCAGGGGGCGTCAGAAAGCCGCTAGACCAGCTGTCATACGAAACCGCACCCCAGACCATAACTCCAGGTGTAGGTCCAGTGTGTCTAGAGCGCAGATGCGTTGGCTGCATATCCTCAACTGGTCTCCTTCTAACCAACAAACGCCCATCACTGGCACTGAGGCAGAACTACACTACTAGCCATTGAAATTGCTACACCACGAAGATGACGTGCTACATACGTGAAATTTAACCGACAGGAAGAAGATGCTGTGATATGCAAATGATTAGCTTTTCAGAGCATTCACACTAGGTTGGCGCCGGTGGCGACACCTACAACGTGCTGACATGAGGAAAGTTTCCAACCGATTTCTCATACCTGGTGAAACGTTGTTGTGATGCCTCGTGTAAGGAGGAGAAATGCGTACCATCACGTTTCCGAATTTGATAAAGGTCGGATTGCAGTCTATCGCGGTTGCGGTTTATCGATCCCTGAGTCAACAGATGGGGACGTTTGCAAGACAACAATCATCTGCACCAACAGTTCGACGACGTTTCCAGCACCATGGAGTATCAGCTTGGAGACCATGGCTCCGGTTACTCTTGACGCTGCATCACAGACAGGAGCGCCTGCGATGGTGTACTCGACGACGAACCTGGGTGCACGAATGGCAAAATGTCATTTTTTCGGATGAATCTAGCTTCTGTTTACAGCATCATGATGGTCTCATCCATGTTTGGCGACATCGCGGTGAACGAACATTGGAAGCGTGTATTCGTCATCGCCATACTGGCGTATCACCCGGCGTGATGGTACGGGGTGCCATTGGTTACACGTCTCGGTCCACTCTTGTTCGCTTTGACGGCATTTTGAACAGTGGACGTTACATTTCAGATGTGTGATGACCCGTGGTTCTACCCTTCATTCGATCACTGTGAAACCCTACATTTCAGCAGGATAATGCACGACCACATGTTGCAGGTCCTGTACGGGCCATTCTGGATACAGGAAATGATCGACTGCTGCCTTGGCCAACACATTCTCCAGATCTCTCACGAACTGAAAACGTCTGGTCAATGATGGCCGAGCAACTGGCTCGTCACAATGCGCCAGTCACTACTCTTGATGAAGTGTGGTATCGTGTTGAAGCTGCATGGACAGCTGTACCTGTACACGCCATCCAAGCTTTGTGTAACTCAATGCCCAGGCGTATCAAGGCCGTTATTACGGCCAGAGGTAATTGTTCTGGGTACTGATTTCTCAGGATCTATGCACCCAAATTGCGTGAAAATGTAATCACATGTCAGTTCTAGTATAATATATTTGTCCAACGAATACCCGTTTATCATCTGCATTTCTTCTTGGTGTAGCAATTTTAATGGCCAGTAGTTTCCCTTTATCAGAAAACACAACAGTCCGCAACCCTGCCCTCCAATAAGCTCTCGCTTCACACCACTGAAATCGCAAATGGCGGCGTTTTGGCGTCAGTGGAATGCACGCTACAGGGCACCTGACTCGGAGCTGTCCTTGAAATAACCAATTTGTAACAGTTCGTTGTGCTACTGTGGTGCCAATTGCTGCTGAAATCGCTGCTGCGGGTGAAGTACGATGCGCTAGAGCCCCACGCCGAACACGACGCTTGTTCCTCTCGCTAGTGCTACGTGGCCGCCGGCCGGTGTGGCCGTGCGGTCTAGGCGCTTCAGTCTGGAACCGCGAGACCGCTCCGGTCGCAGGTTCGAATCCTGCCTCGGGCATGGACGTGTGTAATGTCCTTAGGTTAGTTAGGTTTAAGTAGTTCTAAGTTCTAGGGGACTGATGACCACAGATGTTAAGTCCTATAGTGCTCAGAACCATTTGAACCATTTTTTTTTTTTTTTTTTGCTACGTGGCTATACACAGACCAATCTTCTCGTGCTCGTACATTCTCGTGACCACCGTAGCCAGTAATCATGCGCAGTGGCTACATTCCCGGCAAGTCTTTCTGCAGTATCGCAGAAGGAATATGCACATTCTAGTGGCCCTATTACACGACCAGGTTCAAACTCAGCGAGGTGTTGATAACAGCGTCTTTGTCGCCTTAAAGGCAATCTTGATTAATACGAACTCACCACTTACAATCTCAAAGGTACGAAACGCTCACGACCGTTACAGCGCCTATTTGAAGCTAAACCTGATTTTCATCCTCATAGTGCCGCCACTAGCGCCACTCTTATGCGACTGGCGCGAAATTTGAATAATCATCCCTCAGATATCGAAATATGCCTGCCAACTTTCGCTTACGTCGCACAGCTCCTTCTTAGCGTTGCGAATTTTTTTCCGTCAGTGTATTTTGCAGTAGTTACGCAGAGATGGAGACGCCTGCACGAAATACATCACACCAATCTTCGAACTGAAGACCGCAACAACAACATTACATTTATTTACGCTCTCAGTCTTTCGGAATTTCGTAACAGTTTTCTTGTCATGTTACGTAATGTATTCCACTGTGCCGTCTGCAAACAGATGCAAATTGCTACAAAGAGATTATTATTTTCTTGGCTACTATGTCTCATTGGAGGAAACATGTTCAAGAGTGGCGTGCAATTATTTCAGTGGTGCTGTTGCGACACATGTTTGCACCTCCTGAAACAATAAAAGCTAGGTACCTGGTACTTTCTGCACACTGGTACTATGTGTGGTGTCATGGCAAAGCATCGCACTTGCTAGGTCGTAGGCTTCAAATCGGCCGCGGTCCGTCAGTACACATCGGACCCGCGAGTCGCCACTGTCTACGCTAGCAGACCGAGCGCCGCCACTCGGCTGGTCTTGCGAGACAAGCTAGCGTACTGGCCAGTTCTACAGACGACTTTAATAGGAATGGTTTACTTGTTATAGCTTCAGTGATCATGTGCAGAGACGCTAGTTAGCATAGCCTTCAGCTAAGTCAGTAGCTACGACCTAGCCAGCCGCCACATACAGTTTATGCATTGACAGCTGATCTAGATGTATGAAGCAATCAGAATTGTAAAGAAGTATTCGTAATTCAGTCTATAACTGCAATTGTAAATGTTATTGTAAAAAGTCAAGATCGACGTTCACCGCTGATCCTGAATTAAAGCTAAGTATTTAATTGTATTCCTGTCTACTAACTTTCTAATCACCTAAGATGTTCCAGATACATCCCGTCAAGTATAGTTAATTGATCCTCACGTCAACCTACGTGATCAACGCGTGCAATTAATGGCCACACCTCGTGATCAGACAAAGAGTCAAATTGCGTGACTCAGCCTTTTTTCCATGAGGT
This sequence comes from Schistocerca cancellata, assembly GCF_023864275.1. Lineage (NCBI taxonomy): Eukaryota > Metazoa > Arthropoda > Insecta > Orthoptera > Acrididae > Schistocerca > Schistocerca cancellata. The sequence goes on along the minus strand of NC_064629.1, from coordinate 124,427,559 downwards.
CCATAGTTTCGCCTCATACATAACACTATGTATACAACATAATGCGTTTTTTCCTTACCATACGCAATTATATTAAGATAAAACAAATCGTTAATCCAACAAAATAAATATATTCTTCGTCGTGTTTCTATCCAAAACTATTTCGTTTATAAAGCTACACAAGGCGTTTCATCGTCTCCTTTTCTTGGGTGGGGATATGTTGTCACCTTACGGCGTGTTGAAAGAAAGAGAGGGAGAGAGAGGCTGATATATACGTGCGTGTGATAAAACTCGTCCCTCGAAAATTTCTCTCCTTCATATCTCCTCTGTGTTACCACAGATGACGTGTCACTGATATCGTTTGTACTAAGATTGCAGTACACGCGAGGTTCCTATTTGCTTCCACTGCCCTGAGTGGAATGCGGAAGTTATAATTAATGTTCACCAACCTGCAGTGTTCAATAGGCGTTGCCCCTGCGCAGAAAACAGTACATAGGTCCTGAATCCGTTATCTTGAGGATGTAATAAACTCTTAGCGAGGAACTGTATTGTATGAATAATAAAATTTCCAATTAGTTTGTTTATACGGGATGCCACTCGCTTTTTGTTAGCAGAATACGAGAAACTGCACAGTTATATTCCACTTCATGGATCACAAATCATTTCAATTTTTCACACGTTCGTAAAAAATTAACAACAATTAACTGCGTATTTGCGTGGTTACCACCACATTATTTTCAGTTACATGTCCAAATAATCAGAGATTGCTAATTAAGTTCTCAACCGATACCGGATTACCCAATCAGCTTTTATTTACAAACTAGACATTGTTAATTAAGTCTTAATTTATACCGACCGCGGCAGACAGCATGTGTGTCCTCAGAGACCGCCGAACCAGCTCTGATCTTATAGCCGAACCACTTCGCCCGCCATTCAAGTAAGGCGCGATCCAAAGATCTCCGAAGTGGTTGGCCTGCCTTTCTGTTTAGCAGTTGTTTATTATTCTGCTGGTTATTAACACTTTTGAAATAATGGAATAATAGCCTGCTATTGAGAGATGCTTTAACATGAAATGTAGGTAAATACACTACTTAGCTTTTCTAATATTAATAACAGAAGTTTGTCATTTGACGCGCTACTTCAGAACGCAGCAGCCAACCGCGGAGAAGGACCAGAATTTAGGCGGGCTTTCTCACGATACCAGTACAGAATAAACCATCTGTCACCGGTAGGTTACGCCACTTTACATCTTCCCACTGCTGGCTTCTCAACTGCTCTAAGAAGAGCTTTTAGTAGCTGAATATGATGGCTGCAAAGCCAGAAATACTGCAGCCTTCCAGCGGGTTCTGACGGGCCGAGGAACGCCCTAAGTGAACGCTGGCTCTGCAGGCAACATCCCTCGAAGCCCCCTGGGTCAAGTTGTCGTAATAATTACTGTTAACTACCGCTTTCTTTGTTTTTGCCCAGAGCTCCTCACAGAACGGAGAGATTTAATGGAGTTCAAACACCATTAATTAAGAGACAGCGTCAAGAAGAATGTACTATTTACTTGTAAAAAACGAGGTGGCTGATGACTTACTTTTGCTTCTGTTACAGCTGAATCCTGTCGTATCTGGAGTTACACGCTATCGTGCTGACTAGAACCTAAGGGATTTACAAGACAAAGATGAAAAATTCTCGGTATGACGTAGAGGAAACAATGAATTTTTCGCTGGTGTATATTGAGCAATAACCTAAGTCAAGTATCAACTTCTATAAGAAACTTATTTGTTTACACAGCTTATTAAAGTAATCGTAACATCTTGTAGTTGGGCATCACAGTCATGTAAAACTGTGTAAATGACATCATGGTCACCTTTTATTTATTTTAGACGGTGTGATCGTTAGCAAGTGGTATAGTTGTGCTTTAGCATACAGTGAGGATGCAAGTCATCTTGGCTATTACAAAATTGTTAACCTCTTGCTTTCACATATCTATACGCACATGTCTGAGAGCAACCCATGTTGATGCACAATATTTGGTTGTGTTGTTACATCGTCTCTGGCAGTAGGTACTCACAGGGAGAGCACTATTTATTAGTCGAGGTGTGTTGGGAAGCAGACGCGGAACTAAACGGTCAGAGAATTTTTATCTGGAATTGCGCGGCTAAATATGGAATATAGATTTGTTGGAAATGATTGAATAAGACAATGATGAGAGTATTTACTGATTTTGAAAAGAGTTGTGCGAAGAATTGATTTAAGGTAAATTTGCAGTTTTGCATACTTACACGTCGTAGCACTCTGTTGCAAAAGTAATTGTCGTACCGAAATGTGGTTGAAACATATCTCATGGATTGCTCAAAGCTAGGGAAGTTAGTTCTCCTCCCTCACACATACATTCTGTGAAAGAACAGAGATTAATTTTGGTAGATAACCTTTCGTGCAAAGTAATTTTTTTGAATAATCAACCTGTTAGAACTGTTTCTAAAAAAAGTCATTTTTGTATCAGGTAAATACTGTTCACGATCTTTACATTGAAGTTATAAAGTAATTCTTTGCTATAAAACGGTTTTTAAAAAATCATTTTGTAGAGCATTAGGACCAAGAATTATGTCCATGCAAGAAATACAATGTTGCTTGAGTCCGCACTGCTGTACTCCAATTTCGAGAGACAATTTTTTACTGTACCGAGGTAAGTGCAAGACTAGATCAGGACCATACTCATACAGCTACACCATACATAACGAACAGTGCTATTAGACGGTTAATCAGTGATTAAATCAGATAGCTTACATTCAGTTTGGAAGTTATTTTCTTATTATACAAAATACATTTCAGTCGACAGTGTGAATATCCGTGTGTGAAACATTTTTCGAATTCCGAGTTCTATGTCGCATGTTAGCTACGTAAATCAGCAGTGGACCCTTATTAAAGTAATTCAGATAATTCATTCATACAAAATTTAGTAGTGCATTTGATATTTAAATTTTAGTGGTTTTACTTTGGCGTATTATTGAGGCGATACACCACTGTTCACTCGACTGCACAATACAGGGTTCAAGTAATCGCATTTTTCTGTAATTAGTTTCGTGTACATACGCTCTACGCTACACACCCAGAGTTTTATAAAGAAGAAAAGATACAATATGTCAAAACCTAAAGAACAACTGGCGTGGATACATGTCGTCGTTACATCCCTATGTTGGGTCTTTGATGTTACCGTTGTTAGCATCTTTTACGTCAAATCACTAGTCCTCTACACAGTGTATCGTGCAAGCGAGATGTGATCCGAACTGATTCACGAAAAAGATGTTAACAAAGGTAACATTAAAGCCCAAACATTCGGATGTGACGACAACATGTATACATGTAAGATATTTTTAGATTTTTACCTGTGCTGAACCACAGATATACCACTTCATAATGTCCACACGGTCCAAACTGTGATAGTCAGTTGTTCAAATAAATAATTTTACATTCATAAACAACCATGATGTAATTTATGAAGTTCTCTTCGAAGGTATGTTTCGTTCATATATATTAACTAGAATACCACATCGTTATTAATTCTTTGTTTTGACAGTTTGTTGGCAATTATTAGTAGATGATGGCTTATATCGAGCTTGCTCTATCAATGTGAACAATTAACAAATCGTAACTGAATTAAAATGTCACATTCTTTTCTTCAACCTGGCCTACGTAAAAAACAATGTGGTAACGCAAGAATGGCGATTATATGTGAATCAGAAGATAGAGTACGGTACACTCTGCATGAATTACCGACAATGAGGAAAATTTCTGCATTATGGATGCAACATTTGTTCAAAGCTGATCAGAAGCAAATGCGAAAACGGATTTCTCAGCAATACACATACCGTTTTAAAAGGAACTGAACTGAATTTTTGCGAAGATTTTTTGCTACGGGTTAGAAATGGGTCCTCTCGTTTACACCACAAATGAAACAGCATCAAGGCTCTGAACGGTACTCGACAGCCCTGCGTCAAGAAAAGACCAAGTCGATCTCACATGCTGCAAAGGTTATGACCAAGTTTTTTAGGCGCTGCAGAAAAGCTTTATCTTGCTGATTACCTCGCAAGAGTGAAACGATAATGGAGGAATTAGGCAAGTCAATGGAAAAACTAAGCGTAAAATATCCGAGAACAGGTCTGCACTGTGAAGAAAAGAAAAAGGATACTCTTTAATCAGGCAAAGATAATACCCACAAACGTGAACTGGAAATAGCAAAATGTAAGGCTTTAAAGTACGAACTGGCGGAATAACAGATGACCCATAAAGTACTTCTGCTTGAGTGTAAAGCGCGCTGGACAAGACTGCAGTGATGGGGAGCCCACGGTCACTGTAATTTTATTTATTTAGTAGTGATTCTGGTAAGATTAGTACTACATCTAACCTGGTGGTCTCCATTTTTTACATTGTATCCATAAAACATAAAATGTTTACGGGGGTGGACAAAAACATGCAAAACCACAAACACAATACATCACCACGTCGAACAAGGTGTACGAAAGCAGTTGGCATTCAAAACAGCTTCCAGTCGTCTAGGAATGGGTAAATGCAGGTCCTGTATGGTTTTCAAGGGAATCGTTTGTCATTCTTCCTGCAAAATAATAGAAAGTTCACGTAATGATGTTGGAGGGGAATATCGATCACGCACCCTTCTCTCCAAAGCAGACCACAGTGACTAAATATACTACTTGCCGTTAAAATTTCTACAGCAAGAAGAAATGCGGATGATAAACGAGTATTCATTGGACAAATATATTATACTAGAAATGACATGTGATTACATTTACACGCATTTTGGCTGCATAGATCCTGATAAATCAGTACCCAGAACAACCACCTCTGGCCGTAATAACGGCCTTGATACGCCTGGGCATTGAGTCAAACAGAGCTTGGATGGCGTGTACAGGTGCAGCTGCCCATGCAGCTTCAACACGATACCGTAGTTCAGCAAGATTAGTGACTGGTGTATTGTGACGAGCCAGTTGCTCGGCCACCATTGACCAGACGTTTTCAATTTGTGAGAGATCTGGAGAATGTGCTGGCCAGGGCAGCAGTCGAACATTTTCTGTAACCAGAAAGGACCGTACAGGACAAGCAACAGGCGGTCGTGCATTATCCTGCTGAAATGTAGGATTTCGCAGGGATCGAATGAAGGGTAGAGCCACGGGTCGTAACACGTCTGAAATGTAATGTCCAGTGTTCACAGTGCCGTCAATGCGAACAAGAGGCGACCGAGACGTGTAACCAATGGCAACCCATACCATTACGCCAGGTGATAGGCCAGTATGGCGATGACGAATACACGCTTCCAATGTGCGTTCACCGCGATGTCTCCAAACACGGATGAGACCATCATGATGCTGTAAACAGAACCTGGATTCATCCGAAAAAATGACGTTTTGCCATTCGTGCACCCAGGTTCGTCGTTGAGTACACCATCGCAGGCGCTCCTGTCTCTGATGCAGCGTCAAGGGTAACTGCAGCCATGGTCTCCGAGCTGATAGTCCATGCTGCTGCAAACGTCGAAAACTGTTCGTGCAGATGGTTGTTGTCTTGCAAACGTCCCCATCTGTTGAATCAGGGATCGAGACGTGGTTGCACGATCCGTTACAGCCAAGCGGATAAGATGCCTGTCATCTCGACTGCGAGTGATACGAGGCCGTTGAGATCCAGCACGGCGTTCCGTATTACCCTCCTGAATCCACAGATTCCATATTCTGCTAACAGTCATTGGATCTCGACCAACGCGAGCAGCAGTGTCGCGATACGATAAACCGCAATCGAGATAGTCTACAATCCGACCTCTATCAAAATCGGAAACGTGATGGTACGCAGTTCTCCTCTTTACACGAGGCATCACAACAACGTTTCACGAGGCAACGCCGGTCAACTGCTGTTTGTGTATGAGAAATCGGTTGGAAACTTTCCTCATGTCAGCATGTTGTAGACGTCGCAAATGGCTCTGAGCACTATGGGACTCAACTGCTGTGGTCATAAGTCCCCTAGAACTTAGAACTACTTAAACCTAACTAACCTAAGGACAGCACACAACACCCAGCCATCACGAGGCAGAGAAAATCCCTGACCCCGCCGGGAATCGAACCCGGGAACCCGGGCGTGGGAAGCGAGAACGCTACCGCACGACCACGAGATGCGGGCATGTAGACGTCGCCACCGACGCCGACCTTGTGTGAATGCTCTGAAAAGCTAATCGTTTGCATATCGCAGCATCTTCTTCCTGTCGGTTAAATTTCGCGTCTGTAGCACGTCATCTTCGTGATGTAGCAATTTTAACGGCCAGTAGTGTAGTACTGAGGTCTGGTGACTGTGGTGGACAGGGTAAATGTGAAAATTCATCCATGTGCTCACAAAACCAGGGTTGGACGATGTGAGCTGTGTGAACATGGGTCCTGTTATCTCCAAACACAGCATCACCATTGGGGATAAACATCGTACCGTCGGATAGACCTGATCAACCAAAATGATCACATAATCCTTGGCAATAATGCAATCTCGGGGGCAAATGGAATACTACGATATAGCTGCCCACATCATCACCGAACTGCCATTATGTTTCACTCGTGGGACCTAAACTCGGTCAGAAGTTGGGAACAGTGTGAAACTAGACTCACCCAACCAAATAACACTCACCGAGCGAGGTGGCGCAATGGTTAGCATACTGGACTCGCAGTCGGGAGGACGAAGGTTCAATCCCGCGTCCGACCATCCTGATTTAGGTTTTCCGTGATTTCCTTAAATTTCTCCTTTGACAGGGCACGGCCGACGTCCTTCCCCATCCTCCGTAATCCGATGAAACCGATTACCTCGTTGTTTGGCCTCTTCCCCCCAAATCAACCCAACCCAAATGACACTCTTCCATTGCTCCATAGTCAGGCTTTAATGGCTTCGTCGCCACGTTTTCCTGTTACAGGCTTTTCCAACACTCAGTGTTTTTAGGATTCCAGCTCGCCCTCCATTTCTCCGTTTACGGAGCTCGCTTCGTGTTGTTTTGCGCTGAAAGGGTTCGCGAGTGAGACATTTAATTCTGGAAGTACTTCCTCAACTGTCGTTCTCTTCATTTTTCGTCTCAGCCCGTTTCAATGACCGTCCGCCAGGATCGCTCAACACACATTTTTGCCCGATATTCCTCCCTTTTTCCCGGTACAAATCTTCGATAGAATACGTCCTGAAACACCGAACACTTCGGCTACTTTGGCAATAGAAGCACCCACCATAACACCAAACACTTTGACTCCCTTGGTAACTGAATCAACCACCATACGAGCATCAACAATTTCCCCTCATTTGGAATCACTTAGCTTAGACATAATGCAGTCACAACCACACAGAACACAGTTCCGTCCACGACTGATATTTGCAATGTATTAAGGACATCGCACAGGTGCCATCTGCGGTCAGTTATAGCAGCGCAACCTGCATGCTTGGCTTCCATCTGCGTTTACGATCAAGCATTCATTTCTCGCGCTCTTTCCATACTTTTGTCGTACCCCTGTATATTTAAAATGGGATAAAACACATATAATTCGGGAAAAGCAGTAGTAGCAACAGTAGAGAAAGCCTAGTTTATGTTAGCTCAGGACAACTGACACATTGGAGTCAGGTACACTATGTGATCAAAAGTATCCGGACACCCCCAACAACTTACGTTTTTCACATTGTGTGCATTGTGCTGCCACCAACTGCCAGGTACTCCATATCAGCGACCTCAGTAGTCGTTGGACATCGTGGGAGAGCAGAATGGGGCGCTCCGCGGAAGTCACGGACTTCAAACGTAGTGATGTGATTGGGTGTCACATGTGTCATACCTTTGTACGCGAGATTTCCATACTGCTACACATCCCTAGGACCTCTGTTTCCGATGTGATAGTGAAGTGGAAACGTGAAGGGACACGTACAGCACAGAAGCGTGCAGGTCGACCTTGTCTGTTGACGGAGAGAAAATGGTTCAAATGGCTCTTAAGCACTATGGGACTAAACATCTGATGTCATCAGTCCCCTAGACTTAGAACTACTTAAACCTAACCAACCTAAAGACATCACACACATCCATGCCCGAGGCAGGATTCGAACCTGCGACTGTAGCAGCAGCGCGGTTCCAGACTGAAGCCCCTAGAACCGCTCTGCTACAGCGGCCGGCTTGACTGACAGAGACCACCGACAGTTGAAGAGGATCGCAATGTGTAATAGGCAGATATCTACCGAGACCATCACACAGGAATTCCAAACTGAATCAGCATCCACTGCAAGTACTATGACAGATAGGCGGGAGGTGAGAAAACTTGGATTTCGTGGTAGAGTGGCTGCTCATAAGCCACCCATCACGCCAGTAAATGTCACCTCTCTTGGTGTAAGGAGCGTAAATATTGGACGATTTCACAGTGGAAAAACATAGTGTGGAGTGACGTATCACGGGACACAATGTGGCGATGCGATGGCAGGGTGTGGCTATGGCGAATGCGCGGTGAACGTCATCTGCCAGCGTGTGTAGTGCAAACAGTAAAATTCGGAGGCGGTGGTGTTATGGTGTGGTCGTCCTTTTCATGGAGGGGGCTTGCGTGGCAGTATCACAGCACAGGCCTACATTGATGTTTTAAGCAGCTTCTTGCTTCCCACTGTTGAAGAGCAATTCGGGGATGGCGATTGCATCTTTCAACACGATCGAGCACCTGTTCATAATGCACGTCCCATGGCACAGTGGATACACGACAATAACATCGCTGCAATGGACTGACCTGCACAGAGTCCTGATCTGAATTCTACAGAACCCTTTGGAATGTTTTGGAACGCCGACGTCGTGCCAGGCCTCGCTGACCGACATCGATATCTCTCCTCAGTTCAGCACTCCATGAAGAATGGGCTGCCATTCCCCAAGAAACCTTCCAGCACCTAATTAAACATATGCCTGCGAGAGTAGAAGCTGCCATCAATGCTAACGGTCGTACAACACCATATTTAATTCCAGCATTACCTATGGAGGGCGCCACGAACTTGTAAGTCATTTTCAGCCAGGTGTCCAGATACTTTTGATCACATAGTGTAGGTCTGAACTGAGGAACTGATAGCAATAGGCTTCACAGAAGGGGAGAGAAAGAGGAACGTGACAAAATGGAATAATAAAGCGAGGAGTAAAGGAATTGGCTTGACTGAGTCTGGAACGAAAGGAGAATGACATACAACTGGGAGAAGATGGAAGTATTTACTTTACTGTTTGACAGGCGGAAACAGACATTACACTTTTTTGGGGAAAAGTTATGAGATTGACAAAAGAACGCTTTCTCTTAAATGCAACAGTGCATGGAATTGTGTGTAGAGTCCAGGGTAGCTGTTTCGAATGGGAAGAACAGTAACAGGGGAGGTGTTTACGAAATTTTTTATTTTATGAGTGGGCACAGTTAGGATAATAGATAAGTGAGGCCTTGTGTTCGACTTATGATGAGATAAGAGGTCCTCGAGCTTTTATTGTCGTAGATACATACAGAGGAGTCGATAAAGTAGATACACGGTATGGAAGCCACGTAACGTGTCTAGCCGCAACCATCATAACTGGGAATATGAAGCACTGGCGTGGTCAGAGACGGATGGTCCAGACCTAACGCACACAAGCACACATCACGGATCGTTTCATAGACCATTTACCCGTTTGAACAGCGTAGGACACTAACGAAGACAGGCACAATACAAAAGTAAACAACAAAGAAAAGACGGAACTCATACATGCTATGGTGTTGTATTGGGACACCCTCCTCTAACACTACCCTTTTTTCTTATAGAAATAACCGATACCATGTTTACTGTAGATTCTTGTATAGGTGAACATTCTCGGCAGTTTCACTGAAAGAATTTAATTTGATTTTGTATACAATGTATTATATTTCAGGTTAAAAATGTATAAAAAGAAATTAATTTGTTACAAACGAT